>NC_069001.1:28991898-28992648 GCF_001194135.2 Octopus bimaculoides
TGTGTGTGTGTGCTTGAGTGTGTGTGATATGTAATATCTATCTTTCTCTCTCACATAATATCTCTCTTTCTCTCTACACATGGACACACATATACATATACACGCACATATGATGTATTTATTCGTACAAAACGAGGACAAAGATAAATAACAATTATACGTTATGTGTGAGTTGGAAAAAAAAAAACATCAAGTTTGTTCTCCTGTCTCACGTGTCAGCGACACGTTTGAAGAAAACACCAAAAGGAATGTAATTGACTTTTAGTTTTATGAGGGAAGCAAATACAAGTAGACATATCAGTTATGAGAAAGATGAGGATGTAGGTTGAAGGCGAGAGAGCAAGTCAACACACTGAGTTAAATATATAGAGCATCGTGAAAGAGAAATATAAATAAGGAACGTATATGATTAAAAGAGATGAACTAAAATAACGCAGGAAAGAGAAAGGGAGATAAATGTTGAAGGAGAAATTGGGAAATGCTGAGCGAGTAATTGACAGGGAGAGATGATGATCTGCAACGGAAATTTTGTGGGATTGTGTTGAAAAAGAGAGGATGGTGGTAGAAGAGAATGTGCGGTTGTTGTTACTATGGGATTGCAAATGAGAGTGAGAAAGGAAGAGGCTTACAGCAAGATTGGTAGATAATAACAGATAGAAAGGTAAGTATATATGTATGATTTTATGTGCGAATGTATATATACATACGTTTGTGTGAATATATACATATACGTATTAGTAAGTATATATA
>NC_069001.1:28993506-28998535 GCF_001194135.2 Octopus bimaculoides
AGAGAGAGAAAGAGAGTGAGAGAGAGAGAGAAAGAGAGTGTGAGAGAGAGAGAGAGAAAGAGAGTGAGAGAAATATATTCATACATATTAATCAAAACCGTTTTACTCGGATTCCGTGCGATTGATGTTTCCCATGTCCCTAACGGGGCCTGTCTCCCGCCGGTTGAATAGCCGAATGATTGAAGAGATCGAGGAAGCTTAAGATGGCTACCGGAAGGTGGACTGCTATTCATCAAGGAGAGTGTATATATATGTTTGTATGTATTTATGTATGTATGTATAGGTTCTGGGGTAACTGGTTCGGAGATGATATGTCAATCACAACGACCCAAAATTTAACTGATACTAATTTTGTCTAATCAAAAAGGATCAAATGTATATTCGACCCTGTAGAGTTTGGACGCAAATATTATCATTATGAACGCGGCGAGCTGGGAGAATCGTCATCACGCCGGGCAAAATGCTTACCGGCATTTCGTACGTCTTTACGTTCTGAGTTAAAATTCCACCGAGGTTGATTTTGCCTTTCGCCACTTCGCGGTGGATAAATAAAGAACCAGTGAAACACCGGGGCCAATCTAACTGACTAGTCCCCTCCCCCAAATATATGCCCCTGTGCCTATTGTGAAAAGGTTTATCATTATTATCATTCCTAACTGGACCGAAGTTACATTTGACCCTGTACGATCAAAATTTTTCCCCTGTCCTCCAATGGGTTCGGTCAAGAATACACGATGAACTTTGTACAACATGCGAATTTGGTTGTACTAGCAAGAATGACTACTATGAAACCACTTTGGTTTCCACATGACTCCATTAATCCTTGAAATAGTTATATGAGTGTAAAGATGGATGAAATGCCGTTAAAATTATTATCCAGCGTGTCAATGATTCTTGCAACTCGCTGCCTTTGCCACTTATCGTTGGCTTAAACTTTTGGCACAACACCAGCAGTTTCAGGTAAAGTGTTAAGTATATTAATCATCCCCCACTCCAAATGTTCAACTGGTAATTTTCTTATCGAGGGTGAAAATCGACATCTGCATCATTTCAATTCTGAACGAGAAGACGGTCAAAATGTCGTTATTTTGTCCAGCGTCTTAATAACTCTGCCTGCTCAATGCCTTTGTGGCTATTAATATTGAAATTCATTGAATATTGATTTCAAATTTTTGCACAAAGTCAACAATTTAGGGGAGTGACGTAACTTGATTGCATCGACCCCAGTACTCAATTAGTACTTATCTTATCGATCCCGAATTAACATAAGTTAATGTCGACTTCGGCGTAATTTGAACTCAAAACACGAAGATGGACGAAATACTGTAAAGTCTTTCGCTCGGCGTCCTAACGATCCTGCTATCTCTGACGTGTTAAATTTACTGAACATTACAAACACAAATATAGCTGATTGCGCGGTGATAGACGCCAGGAGTCAACGGGAATTTTAGAGCAAATACGAAATAATTGAAGAAAGTAGCATCGGATTTTGAATTAAAATTAAAGTATTAGTTAGCTCCTGACTGCAATTACAACTTGTATTTTCAAAAAAAATATGTAATTAAAAGCTCCTGTGATAAAATCTTTTCCACAAATTGAAAATAAAGTGCATAATTTTTTAAGGCCATTAATTTTTAAATTGTGCAATATTTTTCTAGCGTGTTTAAATAGACAAATAAAATACACATTTCGTTATTAATATAGCAAAGGCTATCGATATAGTTTATTAGAATTAAAAGACATGACTGTCTACACCTTTCCTTATCTATCTATCTATCTATCTATCTATCTATCTATCTATACATACATACATACATACTTATATACAAATATACATATACATACATATATACTCACACATATATATATAAGTGTAAATATACATATATGTGTGTATGTAAATGCACGTAAACGCACACACGAGCACTCGCATATATTTATGTATACACATATGTATATGTATACCTCTCACAACACCACCACCACTATTACTGCTACTACTACTACTACTACTACTAATAATAATAATAATAATAATGATAATAATAATAACAACAATAATAATAATCCTCATTAATATTCTTATTATTATTATTGCTATTATTCTGTAGTCTCAATTTTATCACATACTTTTACTGCACTGCAGAGCGCAGCTCTGTGTGCCTTGGGTATGTGCTGTGGTGTGTTATGATGCTCTTATTTTTACTGTGTTGAAAGTGTTTTACCTAGGATGTGTGCGGTGCCTAGTTTTGCTAATATCTGTATGTTATATTTACTGTTTAGTCCTGGAGTTTTTGTTATGTATTTATCTGAATATTTTATAAAATTATATCTAATGCGCCTATTATTATAGGAATTGTTTCTATTTTTAGACTCCCCATTCAAGTTATCTCTATTTTCAGATCTTCGTAGTTCGTAAGTTTCTGTTTCTTTTAGAGAAATATCATCATCAGTTACTATTGATACATCGATTAGAAAGCATTATTATTCGTACTATTTTTCTTCTTCTTCTTCTTCTTATTATTATTATCAGGAAACTGCCAGATATTCGTTTACAATTGGATAATTACAACGAAGACTGCCCGAGCGATTTATTGAAATTTGAATTTAATCTATAACATTGACCTTATTACATTTATTAATTGTTAGCCACTGCCGTCAACAGAAAATGTTGCTGACGTCGTCGTAATCATTTTCATCTTCGTCATTATTGTTGTTACTATAAATTTATTAATGCCCATCATTACCATTATACGCGATAACACCGACATGTTTATAATTCATAGTTTGAAGATGATAACTTTGCTACCGACTTTAATGTCCTCACCATCGTTTCATCAATATTGACACCGTCATCAGAATCATCGTTGTCGTCATCGTCGTCTTTGTCGTCGTCGTCATCATCATTGTCATCATCTCCATCATGCTCATCAACGTCATCATCGTCATCACCGCCGACGTCCTCTACGTCGCTGTCGTTATAAAGTATCCAATCTGGACATATCCTTTCGTATCAATGCCTTTTTACTCCTTAACTTCATTTCACTAACAAGCATTGCCATCAATAAAGAATTAAACCATCATGCTGAAAATTGTTGCCCCTCCACCTCCAATAGCCCTTCAACATTTTACGGCCTTCAGGCGGCGTGTTTGCAAACTCATTGGCAATCCTGGCAAAATGCTTAGCGATATTTCGTCCGTCTTTTGCCTTCCGAGTTCAAATTCCACCAAGGTTAACTTTGCTTCTCAAAATCGATAAAATAAGTACTAGTTGAGTAATGGGGTCAATGTAATGGTTCTAATATAAAACAATGTTTTACTGCCATAAGGACTAGAGAAATATGATGGAGCATATTAATAACCCTCATGTTCCAAATCAGTTGCACTAAAACATGTATTTTGGGGGCTTGATCCCTCACAGATTCTAGTGCTATAACACTGTAACCACGGGCCCAGAAGCGTTTCTTTTATTTGGCTAGATTGCAAACGTTTTTAGAACCGGTAATTTAACACTATTTTATTTAAACAACGTGAATGATAGTGGTAGTCTTATAGCTTTCTACTCTGGGCACAAGATCCGAAATTTTTGTAGTTGGTGCCAGTCGATCATATCAACCCCTCTACGCAACTGGTATTTAATTTGGTGAGCTCGAAAGCATGAAAGGCAAAGTTGACCTTGCTAGAATTTGAACTCAGAACGTAAAGACAGTCGAAATTTCGCTTAGCATTTCGCCCGGTGTGCTAAAGTTTCTACCAGCTCACCGCCTTTAAAAAATTGCCGAAATCTGTCTGGATAATTATTTTTTTCTAATCTAGGCACAAGGCCCGAAATTTGAGAGAGGGGGGGGGGCTAATTAATTAGATCGACCCCTCTACGCAACTGTTACCTAATTTATCGATCCAGAAGGATGAAAGACAAAGTCGACCTCGGTGGAATTAGAACTCAGAACGTAGCGACAGACGAAATACCACTAAGCATTTCGCCCGGCGTGCTAACGTTTCCACCAGCTCATCGCATTTAAAAAACAAAAACCATAAATTGGCCTGGATAGTTATTATTTTCTAATCTCGGCACAAGGCCCGACATTTTGGGGGACGGGGCTAGTGTATTCGATCCACCCCAGTACCCAACTGGTACATAGTTTATTGATCCCGAAAGGATGAAAGGCAAAGTCGACCTCGGTGGAATTTGAACTCAGTGCATAAAGACAGACGAACTACTGCTAAGCATTTCGCCCGGCGTGCAAACGTTTCTGCCAGTCTTAGTGCTAATTCCTTCTTCAGTCTGTGACGTTCGACAATTTGCTATCATATCTGCAAAATCAATTACCCTTAGAGCAAATCTTTATTGTAACACTGTCTTTATCCAGTCCATAAACTGTTCTATAGCTTCTTGTTGCTTTAAGTATCTATTCACTTCAATGTATCCGTACATCTCTATCCATTGATTTTAGGAACTTGCATTGTTTTCGAGGATTCCTGTATCTTCTTGCCTGTTACTGAATTCTACCCTTTTAAACTTTATTCACTAGCTCCACTAAACTGCATTTTTCCTACAGATCTGTGTTAAGTGGACTAAGGGAACTGCAATGTGTCCCACACATCTATATACTGTGGCTTCATGAAACTTCTATGTATAAGCTTTCAGTTCGAAAACCATTGTGTATTTCGAATATTTACAAATAACGACGAATATTGTTGACATATTTATCTCACCATTTTGATTTCATTTAACAAATGACATATCTGCAGGGAACATATCTTTCACGACTCTAATATTCACAAATAAGACATCTAAATTTTGTAAGTTAAAGTTATATGTATATAATGGATCTCTGAGCGAGATATACATACATATATATACACACACACGTATGTATATCTGAGTATATATAAATCTCTCTCTCTCGCTTGCTCTCTCTCTCTCTCTATCTCTATCTCTCTCTATATATATATATGTATATATATATATATAGGGAGATGTACTTGTATATATAGATAGACATACATATGTGTGTATGTATATATA
>NC_069001.1:28998683-29001976 GCF_001194135.2 Octopus bimaculoides
ATATATATATATATATATATATATATATATAGACATACGTATGTGTATATATATATATATACATAATTCCTACAAAAAAAAAATGACCGGTAATGAATTTAGGCAGGGATACAGTCGATAAGCACTCGCTTGGTAATAATTGTAAACATCACCACGATTCCAACGAACAGTAACGCTAACGGTGCCACTGGAGTTCTCTTGGAGAACAGGCCTCATTAACCGTCATTATCGTTAGTAATTATGTTCATCAATATTTTATCATTGCCGTCAGTAATATCAAATGTTGCCCTGACCCTGCCTTTATCATTGACGCCTTAATATTCTTAATCACGAACGGCTATGACTCGCCGCAAACATTGCTCTCCATAGCGCCGACCTCAGCGGTTCATTTTTGACAACCGTTGCGATTAAGCATGCGCAACATCGGGAAAAGTGGTAGATAGAGTAAGTGGAGAAAGCAACGGCTTTATCTGCTGAACCAGCAGCAACAGAAAAGACGGTTGTATCTATCTATGTACGTCATTAACGATTGGCCAGCTAAAATAATCGGTGTCCTGCAATTTGTAGCAGTCCAGCATTTGCATCATTACGTTGATAAACAGATAGTGTTAATTAATGAATCAATCTGAGAACGCATTCAATTAACTAACAGCTTTAGTATTTCATTGATTTTCAAACACTTCGATATACGCAGCTATATATGAATGTATGCATATATCTATGCTTTCACATATGTGTGTGTATGTATGTATATATATATGTATGTGTGTGTGTGTGTGTGTGCTTGTGCGCGCGTGACTGAGTTTGTGTGTGCGTGTGTGTGTGTGTGTATGAAGATTTTACGTGATAATGAGGGTAGACCTTCAAGCGAGACGGTTCTGCAATTCTTATACACACGTAAATATTTACATGTGTGTATGTGTGTGCGTTTGTGCGCATGCCTCTGTGTGCGTGTGTGCTTGCGTGTGTGTGTGTGTGCGTGTGTTGATGAGGCTATATGTTCAACCGAGACGGTTCTGCAATTCTTATAGACACGTAAATATCTGCAAGTATGCCTGTATGTAAACGCTTGTGTATGTATGTAACTCTTCTGTAACATAACGTAAAACTGTTGACAGTTGTGAATATGCTGAGACATCAGATGTCTCATCAACAAGAATAGAAACAAACTTAGCCTGCTCAATTTCCTTTTGCATCTCATTCAACATTACTTTATGAATTGCATCGATCCAGTCATTTTGAATTCTGACAGACCGGTGAAGACAGAAGTTGCATCTAGATGACTTTCCATTTTTTTTTTTTTTTTGGTGATATTTATTGATTAAATATACGAGTTCTTTTATAATTTACTCGATTATTAGAGCCTTCAGATTCAAAATGACCCCGAAACGATAATTCCTGGAGCCCTAAAAAAATAACAAGATCGATCAATCGTTGCAGAATGGATCTGTTTCGTCTTTCTCATTATGATGTTTTATGCTTTGATTTTTACATGCATCTAATTGTAAGTCTATGCGAACATTCCCGAATATTTTAAGATCTATCAAATAAGTTATATGCCTTTGAGAACACTCGTGCTTTAGCATAGCCATATGTAAATTACTTAAATCATCATAGCCTTTATCATTCTAAACATTCATTTCTAAGCAAAAAAGTAAACAAGGCCAACAGAAT
Organism: Octopus bimaculoides; assembly: GCF_001194135.2. Taxonomy (NCBI): domain Eukaryota; kingdom Metazoa; phylum Mollusca; class Cephalopoda; order Octopoda; family Octopodidae; genus Octopus; species Octopus bimaculoides. The sequence continues at coordinate 29,000,358 of NC_069001.1, forward strand.
AATTTATTAAGTGTAGCACTTCCAGCTAACCATTTTTTCTTTTCATACAAATTAACCTGAAATTGTCTCGTGAATTTCTTGTTGTAGCTTCGGAAATTAGGTAAATTCGGTGTTGTCTCCCACCGTTTATAATAAATTGTTTTCCATCGAAGTCTCTTTTCGAAAAACTATTTCTCAAAATATCGTTTATAACACCCGTTTCAAAAAAGGCTACTTTTATATAAGAACACACGTATAAGCGTCAGCGTAAATTCTAAGTCAATTTCAACAAAACGGAAAAATAGCGTTATTTAAATTAATTTAAGATCAATTCGCTACTTCTGAAATAAGAAATATAATACAGATAATATTTTTGTTTTCAGAACATTCCAAAAATACAATAGCGCAAACATATGTTTTGGATAAAAAAAAAAAAAAAAAGATTCAAACTTACCGCCAGATTATTCCGACATTCCAGCTGGTTAACTCAGGAATTATGGGACTGCTCCTGTTCGGGTCAAAAAGTGGAACGAGGTTAGCAACAATTCTACACTAACAAAGACACAGGTGGTCTTTTAAACAAGTCACTAAGAGTGAGAGAGAGAGAGAGAGAGAGAGAGAGAGAGAAAAAAGGAAAGACAAACTAACAGAGACAGAGAGGGGGTGTCTTTCACGTACGTCTTCTCAAAGTAGATATACGAGTCACTGAGAGAGGAGAAGGGGAGGCAGAATATTTCAAAAACACCTGGACGGATTTTCTTTCAAACAAAGTAACTATTTTATCTAATTTTCCGATGATATGAATAAAACATCAGAGAGCATGCAGCGCATATCTTGCATACTTGAGAGTGCACGCCCCTGATATATATATACATAAATCCGTCCCAAAAACACAATGTTCTGTTTTCGATTAAACTTAGTGTCATCTTGGTCAAACAGCTTCTATTATAAAGGCGAATGGAGCCAACGAAATTGGCCGCAATAAGTAACTGGCGAAATGAGCAACCGAGGAAATCCATCGTTTAGATGTTGATATTTATTTGAAGGTCCGGTCGTGTAACACATTCAATAACGCCGTGGACTAAGTTCTATTGTCATTATTTTTCTTATGAATCATATTTTTTTAAGAATTATATTTCTAAGAAATCTCTAAGTACCTTAAAGATAATAACGGATAAACAGGTTTTACAAATATTTCAGACGAAAACGTAAGAAAAAATCAATTAGAATACAATGGTCAATACGTAATGGCCTAATATTCTCCAATACAATGAAGTATATATTCATTTATAATTATTTATTTGAAATACTTATGCACACATTAGGAACATTTTAGTCAATTTACAAAAGTGTGTGTGTATGTGTGTGTATGTGTGTGTGTGTGTGTATGTATGTGTGTGTGTGTGTGTGTTAGTGTGCTGATTTGGTAGACGGAAACACAAAGAATCCTTTCGTAGATAGATTTATATTATTTATACATGTACACTTATATATATTTGCATACATATACATATGCACACAAACACGTACACACACACATATATGTATGTATACATACATATATACACACATACATTCTTACATATATGTGTGTGTGTGTCTGAGTGTGTGGGTGTGTGTATACACACACACACACATAT
>NC_069001.1:29002165-29005694 GCF_001194135.2 Octopus bimaculoides
ATGATTATGATACAAATGTTAGGCTCGTTACACACCGGCCTATGAAACTATTGAAATTGTGGTTTTCGCTGTAAATATTTCCCACCGCAGAACACTCTTGTGTTCGGATTGTCTTCTTTACGGATTATTTATTGATATGGATAATCAACCTTAAGCTCAAGTTTTACATTTGAATGTATGGTTTTATTCTATTCGTTTCCATAGAATTTGTAGCTTATTCTATTATTCATTAATACAAAAACATTGCTATGTGTAATGATATATCATATTGACATAAGGTTACATATTGAACTGTAACGAACGCAAATCAAAGAATCCTAATCTTATTCAGATGATGGATAGCCCAAAACAAACCGTCCATCTCCACTCAGCTTGCTTCTGTCATTAATTGCCCAAACAAATCGTAATTCACAAGTCACTATGTGGATAGCTTCTCTACAAATGAAAAGGTAACCTTGTAATTCTATAGATGAACTTGTGGTGTGTGCTGAGGAAGAAAATATCAACTGCAAACTATGAAGCTGTGATAAAATATACCAAAGATTAGGACTTGTTAAATAAATTATGGCAAAATTGAACTGAATCTCTTAAAGCAATGATATCGTCTTTGATGTAGATTCGTAAATATACAGTTATAAGAAGATCAAGCTTCTAAATACATATGTGTATGCAGAATAAAGAAGTACTAATTGGATAAATCAAAGAAATTACTACGAAAATAAATTAGATATATTTGCTTCATATAAATAAATGAACGTGAACAAATTGATAAAATAAAATATTAGGTAGCGAAAGAGTAACTGTTATATTTGTATTGCCGTTAGACATTCATGGAAATATAATGAATTATCATTAATATATACACAAAATAAAATAAGAACGACGTTTTGAAAAGTTACTCAACCATAAAAAGTATTCAGACAAGTAGATCGGGAAATTGCAGATGTGTTTTGAAAATATTCGTTTCAAATTTTGGCACAAGTCTAGTTATTTCTTGGGGATGGATTAAATCGATTTTATCGACACTAGAAGAAATGAAAGGGAAAGTCGACCACATTGATATTTGAACTCAGAACGTAAAGATGTTTGAAATACCGCAGGTCATTTTGCCGAATCGTTTTCGATTATACCAGCGCGCTGTCTTAACTGTTTCGAAGGGAGGCACGTAAGATTAAGGCTTACAAAAGAAACATTCGAAGTGAGACATATGATTGCACAGGCGCAGGTGTGGCCTTGTACGAAGAACCTTGCTTCCTATCCACATCATTCCGGGTTCATTCCTACTGTGCGGCACTTCGTACAAGTGTGTTCTATTATTGCCACGGGCTGACCAAATCCCTTTTAGTGGATGTGGTAGACGGAGACTTGAAGAAGACCGTCGCGTTATATATATATATATATATATATATATATATATATATATATATATACACGCACGCACACACACACACACACACACATATATATATAGGTGTGTATGTATTCGTCTGTGTTTGTGATTGTGCATTTATGTGTGTTTGTATGTGTGTGTGTGAGGTTGTCCCAACGCCCAACTGCTTGCAAAAGAGACCGAACATTTTGTACGACTATAGACTCCTCTCCATACACTTTCTGTAACAATGCGTTGGCCTCTGAGCAGGGATCCCCATGACAACTTTCTCTGTCATGGTTAATGCCACGATCATACGTTACACACCTTCCTTCGAAGCACTGCTGTAAACAGCGGAAGTGATCTAGAAGGGTAAAAACTAGTGCACGTGTACAGCAGTGTACAAGGTCAATCTTTAACCAGCGGCTTCACTCTGTGTGCTTTAGTGTTGTTACAATGGCAACAGTTCGGATACTTATTTATCAGAAGTCGTATATATATATAGCAAAGACCACGCACACAAGGATTTCGCAAAAATATCGTAAAAATATACCGATAATATACGAAGAAATAGTATTTATTTAGTTTCCTATGAAGATCAACTGGTGCAAACACGAACCAGTTTTATCAGGCAACTATATTGAAAACAAATAATCTATAAAGAGATATAGAAGGAAATCAAATAAAAATGCATTGAAAATCTAAAAGAAATATCTGGAAACTTCCATGATTCTACAACAGTAAATCTAGCAGAGGTTAACTGGGACTATCTGGAACTTGGGTTAGGACGAAAATATGGTATGCTTTATTTTATCTTTTATCTTTTACTTTTTTTCAGCTATTGGGCGGTGGTCATGCAGCAGCACCGCGCTGACCGGTTTAGTTAAACAAATCGATCACGGTAGGTATTTTTATTTTTAAGCCTGGTACATTTTTACTCCCTTGTAATTGTGAACCGTTTAGTAAAGGGGACTAAAAGCAACCAAAACGGGTTGTCAAGTGTTGGAGGCGGACAGCTATACACATACTAACACAAAATCACGTTCACGCTGAAGCAGAAGCAAATCCGTTTGTGTGTGTGTGTGTGTGTGTGTGTGTGTGTGTGTGTGTGTGTGTATATATATATATATGTTCAACACGCGTGTGCTTTTGTGCATGTGTGTGTGTGTCTGTGAATATATATATTTATATATGTAAATAACGTCAATGGAACATATATCCGGAAAATATGAGGTGCACTGTAGGCGCTATTAGTCAAATAACCGAATCTGATGAAACGTCTATGAGCCTAAGCTCTATCGATGCGAAACCCGTGGTCACTCTATAACGGGTCATACAGTTAAATTCGTGTAAATATATTCACACACACACACACACCCACACACACATACGCAGACACACAAACCCATTGTCGACATGATTAATTGCTAAATCCACAAGGTTTTTTTTTATTCTCTCTATTTTTATTTTCTCATATTCCTTTCTGTTGAACAAAGTAGGTTCGAAATGCAAAATACTTTCTCACTTTCCCGAGCGTCAAACTGCATGTTTCTTTTTTTTTTATACAGCTGTCTTAATCGTTTGTGTCTCTGTAAATTTAAACTGTATATTCAAGCTATAAGCAAGAAAAAAAACACGAAAATCAATAACGCGAGTACATTGTTTTTGGACGCTCAGGAAAGGAAAGAAAAGCCTGTTACACAAGAAATGATTTTAAAATGCTTGTGGCTTTTCCTCATGATCTTAAACATGAAGTAATGCTATTGTCGTTTTAGATAAAGCAAATCATGTGTCCCCACTAAGTTTATTAATAGTTGATTCCGATATAGTTTCTGACAAATATCTATCCCTGTATTTTCTCCTCTAATACACTATGTATACACACACGCTCACGCACGCGCACAAACAGACATATATGATATAAATAATATGTATATATCTAAGTATATATATGCGTGTGTATGTATATGTCTATATATACACGTCTGTAGATATGCGTAGATATAAGGATAAATAGATATATATGCATATATATATATATATATATATATTTGTATATATATATATATGAACATATATATACATACATACATATATATATATATATATGAACATATATATACATACATACATATATATATATATATGAACATATATATA
>NC_069001.1:29006793-29011636 GCF_001194135.2 Octopus bimaculoides
ATATATATATATATATATATATATATATACAGATATGAATATACATGCACACATACACATACATCTGGCATTGTAAAATGGCAACCATTGAAAATTGATATAAACATCAACAAGAAAATTAAATGCGAGAAGAAATGTGCAACTATATTTTGGGATACGCTGGTTATAACTGACAGAGAAATATTGGCAAATCGTACAGATAGAATTTGCCAATACTATCATATATGACAATATTTCCTTGCAGATACATTAATGCCAGCATAGAAAATCATATCTTTAAAAGAACTGGAGAAATTGTCCAAATATATCGATTTGGAAGCAGAGATAACTCGAACGAGTGGAACGAAATCAAAACAATCCAAAGAATATTAGGAGCGTTAGCTACGATAAGAACAAGACGAAATTACATATATTATCAGTATCGCATGACTTACGAATACAGATAGCATACAAAAATATACATCTGTTAAAGCCTGGACGAATACTACATCGAATGTGAATTGAATAAATTTGCACACATTGAAGAGGAAGAAACTGCGCTTGAGTTTATGGATTGAACGTATATACAACATAATGATCATGATGATAAGCAGCAATTTGGGGGAAGGGGACTAGTCAATTACCTCGACCCCCAGTATTCAAATATTACTTATTTTATCGATCCGAAAGTATGAAAGGCAAAGTCGAGTCGGCGAAATCTGAACTCAGAACGTAGAGACGAGCGAAAAACCACTCAGCATTTCGCCCAGCGTGCTAACGATTCTGCCAGCGCGCAACCTTATGATGATAATATTAAGAGCATATAAAGACTCATGGCCCGTAGATCGTTTATAGATAACCTTTCGGAATTTACATAATTTTTCTAAGGCGGAGAGCTGGCGGAATTGTAACTGCGGCCCGGAAAATGCTTAGCGATATCGTGTCTGTCTTTCGGCTCAGATTTCAGATTTCGAATGCCACCGGGGACGACTTAGACATTCATTTTTTCGGGGTTGATAAAGTAAGTACTAATTGAACACTGGGGTTGATGTAATGAACTAGCCCCCTGCCTCGAACTTGTGCCAATACTTGAAACCAATATATATAACTTTTCTAAATTCATTCTGTCTCTTTTTTGTTAGTTTAGTGTGATCTGTTTCCTTCGCAACCCTTGTATCTTGATACCAATTAGAAATTACTTGCGTATAACGCCTAAAATGCGACATATTTCTCAGTCTTTGAACAATAGTGAATTATATTCTGTTTGAGGAGGGAAACATTTCCTCCACACATGCATTGGATCTCGTGCATAACACAAGCGATTTTCCTGAGTAAAAGAAAATGTTTCACCTCGGGGTTTGTTATAAATTTTGAAAGATTTCAGTGAATGTTGCTGACACATTTTTAGCGACTAGGTATTTTTGTTCTGTGGTGAAATCTAAGGTCTTCTGAGCTACCTCTACAAGATACATCTACCATTGTTATGCTATATTTCCGAATGAGAAAGTATTTGTTATCCATGGTGATTCCCAACATATTTCACCAATATATTCCAACTGCTAATATATTCCCATGAACGTGATGGCTATCAAGATTGCGACACGTCGATGAAATCTCTTACGACACTCTTCATTTTCTCTTACCAAATCTCTGTGAAACGAAATTAAAAGCAATTCAGTTATGTAAAATGTTGCCTTCCGAATTTATCACATTTATATAACGATGTAACATATGCTGCTATATGCAGTTTTTCTTCAAATATATTTATTGGCTGCTTCCAATTACCCTTACATGGATTGCATTAGGCTGGTTATATCAAGTGTAAAAACAAAAGCTGCTTAAGCTTCGTACGTTAGTTCAATGCTCTATATTAAGGCAATAGCAACATGTTTCATTCGAATGTAGGGATCTAGTATACGGGGAAAATTTGAACACAGAGGAAGAAAACTGACACAACATCTATCAAAAAAATAGCCACTGGCGTGTATCTATCGATTCCACTCGGTTATAAGAGCACATATGAAACTGAATGTGAAGCGTATTCATCACATATATTTTTCATGGAGTCCTTATTTATACATGACAAACCTGAGCTCGTGGACGCCTGGTGTCACAATTAACATATCTCCATTTCCCTAAATCATCAATCTTTGCTCTATGTGATAAAGATACTAACATCAATCAATGCGAACACACGAATATGTTTAGTAGAATAATATTTAAGAATATCGAATTTAAATGGAAATACATTCGGTATAAATGGATAAAAAAAAATTAAAAAACAGTGAAATGCTTAGATATTTGTTAATATACTTTTATGAAATTAATGTATAGAAAGATGTTCAATGCAATCGGGTTTCAGCATTTAAAATCATGTAATGAGATTATTTAAATGAAGGGGGGGGGAAAAAAGTAAATTGCATTGCGATTCACAAACATATGGAAATAGATAACGTATAACTGCGTTTACAATACAAACGTAATTGCTGATTTTTCATGAAATGAAATTCAAATCATTGGAGTTTGTCGTTATGTATGCGTGCTTCACAAAAACTTGGTACAATACAACACTGACAACGAAATTCATACCCTGCTTCACGCAGCGATTGTCAATAGAATGAAATGTGAAATATTATTTATCCAATTCTATGGCTAACTACATATATTTGTATATATAAACTACTTAATTATTAATATTTTACTATTTGAAAGCTAAAATGTTGCACTTTAGTGATTTTGCTATAATAAAAACTATGTATATATATTCTATGTAAAATATCTAATATCCACTACGCGCGAACACACACATAGACACAGGTCAAATATACGTAGTCTTACAAATATCATGGCGTGCATTTGTGTTTGGGAGTGTTGGGCACTTTTTAGAATGTGTTAAATATGATAAAGAGAAGAAAACTCACAAATATAATTTGATAGTTTTCGTTCCGTTGCCGCGTTGGCCTTCAAGTTTGAAGATATGGGAAGCATCTGGGTGGAAATTTCGACCTTATCCTCGAGCCTCTTATATTATTTCCCCTGTTTCTAGTATTAAATCCCACGGAGAATTCCTGTTAATAGCATTTAGTATAATGACTCATTCCTGGACATCTCAGTTCGCTTCTTCATAATGCTTTTCTTTAACATCTTGTCACATTTGATTAACGAATGAAATAAAAATAAGAGGTGTCCTCGTGAATTTTTCTTCCGAGTTGAGTATGATCATTATACTACTAGCTGACCATGTGCCGGCAATAATGACGGCTTAATGTAGTGTTAGGCCTATTCCTTTCAGCTGCAGAAAATAAATGACTATTCAATGATTATAGATAAACTTTCTTTTACAATTACTTAATAATAAGTCCACCATCAACATTTCATTGCAAATAATGTCGTGTCCTACAAATATATAGTAGGTAATTTCAAGAATTTAATTGCATCTCCCACTATGCTGAGGAAGATCTGTTACGCTTCGGTCACGCGTTTATAAGGAATATTTTACGCGAAGTGTATTTTATTTTTAATTGACACTTGTGTGACAAAATTCCATTTAATTCACCACTCCAGGACAACTACAACATGTGCTATATATCTACATTTGAAATGATATATGCAGAAAGTTTGCACATTAAGCAAATTGTATTTAGATATTAAAACTAAAGCTATCGAAATATATAAGTTTAATGCATGTGTGATTGGTTGGTTTGGAAGTTTTCATGTATCCAGTAATTTTGTGTATATTTCTCTTGTGTATTTAACATTCTGAGTAATCAAAAAGCAAAATGATCCCATAAGAATAACTCAGCTAGGTTACAAAAGGAGCAATTATTGTATTTAAAACAACTATTAACTAACAAACACGCGTCCTTATTTGTCTTCCGGTCTCCATTCATTATCGTTGACAATTTCCCTACCTTGTCATTTGGAACATTTCGGATTTGCCAAACACAACCAAACACACACATACACACACACACAAACAAGCACACACACAATCGCATATTCACAATGGTTAAAATTGTATATCAATCCACTTCTGCCAGAATGTCTGTGTTGCTCTCTAGCTGCGGTGTATGTGTCTATGTCTGTCTGTCTTTCTCTCTCTCTCCCTCTCTGTATATACGTATACATACCCACACATATACATTATATATATCATTTACTGCGTTTCAATAAAATTAGACTTGAGTGCCGTTCCTGTCGCCAAACGTAGCTCTCATGGTACCGATATGGTATGAAGTATCTATCGAAGTCTATACGTGTATACAACCGTGTGTGATGGTCTACAATGACACGAATGCCCGGTATATATTTATAAGAATCCTAAAATGTGTTCAAAACCAATGATGCTTATGTCACACATTTATATGAAACTGTGACCTCAGATTTCCAAACCTACATTCTTGGACTAAAATTAAAGCCAAATTGAGTGAGAAAAAAACTTTATAAACTATGACTTCAGACAAGTTTTCATGCATATTCACGTCGTGGAAGAAGCATTTTGGAAATTACCGCCCTTAGTTTGATAAATAGACGACAAAGCATTCCAGCAGAATGAACAAATGGAATAGTCATTAAGGAAAACGACGGAAAATATTTATTTTTCAATTTATGCATTAGATCAGTGAGTAGCGTATACACCAAAATACTCACTACACACGTATTAACACAAGCAATCTCTTGTGTATGTGCGTCAGATGGAAATATCTAAAGGAACTTTTATTCTACTTACAATGTCATTCACATACAATTGTGTGTGAGAATGCACAATTATTCACACAAAACTACATAGATACGTATGCGTGTGTGTGTGTCTATATATATATATATATATATATATATATATATATACACACACACACACACA
>NC_069001.1:29012136-29014808 GCF_001194135.2 Octopus bimaculoides
ATCAAGAAAGACAATGGAAATTCCCATGACTCTACATTTTATCAAATGGTATTATATATATATATATATATATATATATATATATATATACACACATATGATATTGTTCAATAGTTCCCCCATTTATAATTCAAAGATCAACTGTTCTTCCATAGTTTCCTTTCTTTTGTTTGATGCGCTCATATTTTATTTATTTATCGCCTGTCGTCTGCTTCAAAATATATTTCATTCACAATGAATCAAAATGGACACTGGGTGTTTTCTTAATGATAAAGCAAATAATACTTATTGAAATGCATCTCAACCTTTTTGCTGCATATAATACTGCTCTTGTTGTCGTTTATTTTATTCGTATTTATATCCTTGATGTTCTTTCAGTTGGTATTGCTATCGGCTAGTATATCTGTTTCATATGCCATTTTCATGAATTTGCTGGCACTGCTGTTTAATATTATTGCTAGATTTTGTCTTGTTTCTCTCCTCTTTGTTTTCCTTTTTTTTTCTTCTTTTTTTACATTTTTTGGTCATAATGTCGTAGCAGATCTTTATACATCTCTTAAATGTTACTCTTATTATTACCAATATGAACGACGACTTCATTGCCATTGTTGAATCGACCGTTGGCATTATTATTATTATTATTAACATTAATATTATTGCTATTATTATTATTATCATTATTGCGAGCTGGCAGAATCGTTAGCACACTAGACGAAATGTTCAGCTGTATTTCGTCTGTCGCTACGTTCTGAGTTCAAACTCCTTTAACTTTGGCTTTCATCATTTCACGGTCGATAAATTAAGTACCAGTGCCCCCTCCACCAAAACGCTAGTCCGTGTTCCTATGCTAGAAAGGCTTATTATTATTATTATTATTATTATTATTATTATTATTATTATCATTATTCAGGAAATTCCTTGCGTGAAACAATTTCCCAGAGAACTTTGAAGAAGTTCAAGAATTATAAATGTCGTCGGCGGATTGGTGGGGTTAAGTCGCTTACATCAACCCAAGTGCTCAACCGGTACCTATTTTATAGACCCGACAAGCATAGGAAACAAAGTCGTCCTAAGCATTATTTGAACCCAGAAACTAGAGACGGATGAAATGCCGCTAAATATTTTCTCCGGCACAGTAACTATTCCGTCAGCTCGCTGCCGAAGCCCATTAAATAATACAAGGATAATCGTTCCTTTTTTTGTGCTGGATGATTTGTATATATGCTGGGTCGGTTGCTTTACTATATTTGTTTCCAAATCCTGCCGTAGGCTTCCTGAGTGATATACTGAAACAATCAACCGCGTAAACTTGAACACCGTGCCCCTGATTAGATTTAGCAGAGTCGACGTCTTTGCAATTATTCAGATCACGTTTGATAAATGTGTCCTCCCAAACCACACGAAATGCTGATGTCCTATAACGCTAACGAGCATTTCTCATGGCTAAAAATATAAAGATGCCAGAACATATCATGACAAATGTAAATCATATTAATAAAGTCACCAGTGGACATTTTTTTGTCCGTTTGTCAGAATACGAATAAAATTTCCTACGACATTTTAAAATAGATCTTTAAATGCCATATCTAAATGTTATTGGCTAATGTCAACGCCAGTCTCTCTCGTAATTTCTTGGCCCAAACATTTTGATTGTGACAATAGTAAACTTCCAGCTTTATACATGTATTGTCTGAAAAAAATATAAGACATACTCTGTACAGAATAAATAATAGAGTGTCATCATATCTCTAACTAAATATGTAAATAAATGAATAATTTTATTCTCGTCTTGAAATTTACTTCTCTCATTGGATTGCAACTCGGAGAAATTTGCGCCACTATTATTTTAAGTCTGGTAGGTGTACAGCAAGCGTCTTTTGTTCAAACGCAAGCTTTCTGCGCTAAAAGCAAACCAGCACCTATTGTCAAGGAGGGCAGCGCATAAAATATATACATACATGTGTCTGCGTGAATGTGTTTATGTACACTCATACACATACGCACACAAACACACACAAAACACAAACGCACGCACACACTCACACACATGCACACGCACACAAACACACACACACACACACACACACACACACGAATATATTTTTTATCTTTTACTTTTTTTCAATTATTTGCTTGCAGACATGTCAGGGCATTGTCTTTAAGTATTTTAGTTGAACAAATCAACCTCAGGGTTTATTTGTTTATGCGTAGTACCTATTCTGTCTTTCTAATGTCATTGAACTGCTAAGTTTTTTTTTGGGGGGGCACAATCGCACCAAACCAGTTGCCAAGTTCTAATCGGAGAACAAACACACACACACAACTACACACACACTATTGTTATATACGTCGGTCTTTGCATTTTCCGTTTACCGAAATTTGTTGCAGAGCGATGTTCTTCACAAAAAAACTCACCTACTCGACAGAATGAGTTTTAAAAATAATATTCCTGCCTTCGTTGATTCGAATGTGATTATGTTAGAATACAGTCATCGATATTACAGTTTATTACAGCACAATTATTATCCATGTTTTCAAGTTAAAATTATATGAAACTAGAAAACCTAACCTCAAATCTTAATATATTTAGTCAGTCAAAATAAGAAATCTGCCACCCGTCCACATTTCAAATTTTGATTTTCAGGTTTAAAAAAAAAAAAAAAATCTTAGAT
>NC_069001.1:29014818-29019530 GCF_001194135.2 Octopus bimaculoides
CGCAAGCGACATTGCAAAATGTGACCCTGATTTGTTCACGTCTGTAATGCATGATAACAGTAAATGAAATGTGACTCGAATAACCCGTATTAATTCTAGAATCTGTTGCATGCAGCAGAAACCTTCTCGAATGAAAAAAAAAAAAATAACGGAGGATAGCGAAATAATTGAAACAGGCAATGACATTCCGGTACATTATTAATTTCGAGATAACGTAATTAATCGTGTGTACAACTAAAAATCTCACTTAATTGACATTTCTCTTTAAGTGGCTAAAATAAAACTAAAACCTAGCAGCATCTATTAGCGATACTGACAGAAAAGGTGATGCAATTTCACTTTGATATTCTGATATCAAGTGAAACTCTGAAAGTTAATTTTTGCCCGCAACACTTAGAGATAGCAAACGCAATGAAATCAGTGTGATTTGATAACGTGGAGTTTTTTATTTTTTTTATTCTAGTTCAAACATATTATTCACTATGACTAATTTCCACTTCAGTATCTTTATGAATTTCTTTTATCTATTTTCTTTTTTTTTGGTTATCTGGACTTCTAATATTGCAGGATCTGTATAATATTGATTTACATATTGGATGTTCGAAAGTAATATACTGCAGCTGTTGGTCGAATGATAGCTTAAACCCAAATCGCAAGAAATCGCAATTTCGGTAACCTAAACTACGACTTAAAGGAATTGATGTATTCGACTTATTTATCCACATAACAAATATCGTGTGCCCCTGTAAAATAATTGTCTCAGATTCCTATGATACGTAGATTTCTGGATAATAGTGGAGTGTATTTAATGATAAATCTCATCTATGACAAACATGCTTTCATTTTCACCCTAAAGGTGCGCTATTATGTTTTAAATACTCTATCATGATGTTTCGGCCATCTCAGTTTAGTCACTTGTCGCAAGATTTATTTCTTCCTACTATCAAATTAAGTAGTAACGAAAATACTATACTTTATCATTTTAGCTAAATTATGGATCTGTGGACACATATCAGCACAATCAACATTGTATTTGGTCATTTAAGGATCAATGCAGTTTGAAGATCAAACACCAGTAAAGGCTTTCATTGCCATAACTTCCATAAAATGTCGTGAAAGATTTCCATACAGACAGTTTTCGTTAAATACTTATACGTATAAACCGATAAATAGAAGAATCGTTGCAGTCATTACAACATGGAACAGACGTCTCTTTTATTTACTATGACTCACCGTAGAGGTGCAATGGCCCTTTATTTAGCGCAGTGTACTCGCGGTCATTGGATCGTGGTTTCGATTCCTAGTTCCGCTTCAAATAGCATTGCACAACTCGTGGCTAAATTGTATTTAGTAATATAATTAGGTAAATCTAAGCATTATCCAGCATTTAAAACCGAATCATGTGTAGCACCTATACAACTAGTGATACTGCTAAGATCTTGAAAAGAAAGAGCACATACCACAGGTACGCGATAGAGGAAATTTACGCTCTCCCCTTAAACTATCAGCTAATTTTGATTCAGAAACTCTTTAGACTCTTTGCCAATATAGTATGCTTGACTTTCAATGTGCACAAGAGTAAGTGATAACTTTAAAGCACAAAAAATGCAGCAATTTCAGTGGAAAACACTGGAATAGAAAACGTCTTCTGTGAACAAGCATTAACCAAAATTTGAATGGACGCAAAACGATTCCTCGACGGTCAGACACCACTGATTGTTTGAACTTTGCATAATTAAAAAAAAAAAATATCTGATACGATACATTATTCATATTTGTGTAAGTTCCTGAATTTCGTGGTTCATATCCTGAAAAAAAATCCAAACTGAGAGCCGCAGCTCTCTTTCGTATTGTGGTTGACAGTTCGCACTTTTCAGAATCTAAATAAGCTACGGATTTCCCAGTATTTATTATGACAGTCAATGGATGGATGTACAGGGCGATTCCGAAATACTTGGCAGCGTAGTTAGTTACGTTGTAATACGTATGGCATGTCTTTGTCATGCTCTCCAGTCGAGTATAGGAAAGTTACTAACTAATAACTGAATGCTGAAAAGGCAAAAACGATACCTAACTCTCTGCTACATCGTTCTGTATCATTTCATGTAGCATTCCAGTCTTCTTGGGCAGTTTGGTAAATATTCTTTAAGAAACCTCGATGACCATTCAATATAAATATACATACATTCATATATATATATATATATATATATATATATAAACACACATGGACATACATATATATATATATGTATGTAATATAGATTTCTCTGAATGGCTTTGCAAAACATGTTTGCCAGACAGTTATATTTCTACCATTAAGTAAGACGGAGTAGTGTTGCAATGTATTGCCTTTCATGCTGACACATTTTCATAATAGTGATCTGTGTTCAGCGTGAAGTAAAACATGTATCCGATTTATGTAGCAAAACATCAAATCATGCTTCCAGAACTGAGCAAGACAATGATTACGGAAAATATTTTATACATACCGTTGAGCTGTTTTGAATACGACATCCACCAATGTGACTGTTTATTTGTATTTACTAGACCAAGTTGACATTTGTATTCCGGTTTTCTGATTAATAGCACGGAAAGTCTGAGAAAAAGAATTAGTGATATCAGCAAGAAATATTGAAGATGAAATCTAGAATCTGTTTAATATTTGAAAATATTTACTATTATGAAAATTATTCGTGTTTACGAGTCTGTTCGGAAATGTAGCTGTTATTTCGGTCAGCACCACTTCGAAATGTTTGGTTTGCCACTCAGTATATGTTGAAACCCTAACCGTAACGATTCGAAATCGAAATCGCCAACCTCAAGCTTGTACAGATATATTGTATTATGTATTTGCTGATTTTGCAATATTTACATTCAAGGGCTACTTCTATTTCATAAACTGAATTTATTCTATATATGCAGCACCAATGCAAAACAGC
The DNA here is from genome assembly GCF_001194135.2 of Octopus bimaculoides. Classification (NCBI taxonomy): domain Eukaryota; kingdom Metazoa; phylum Mollusca; class Cephalopoda; order Octopoda; family Octopodidae; genus Octopus; species Octopus bimaculoides. The sequence goes on from NC_069001.1 coordinate 29,017,761, forward strand.
AAATATTATATATTCGACTTCCACATCCTTCACGCTAGAGATTTCGTTTCAGAAATAATCCAAGTGCACGCCGTTGTGGCAGTATGGACAAACTGCAAATACGGCGAAATATGCTATATGTTGCTGTTCTAGAGCCATTTCCTTTCGTCCAGTTCGGAAAATATTTTGGCTTTGTAACACTAGGCATTTTCGAATGGGTTTTACCGCGTCAAAAATCAGTAGCTTGTGTCGAGTAAATAACACACGTGAAGTATGAGCAAACGAATGTTTCTGTCTGTATATATATGTACACAATGATAAATGAATATTTTATACGCACACACTCACTCACTATGTCTGTACATATATGTACACAAACATAAATTGATATTTTATACACTCACTCACTCACTCACTCGCAAACACACCCACATACACACACAGATGCACGTGCATATAAATATATACATATTTATTTATCTATCCATGTGTCTCTGTCTACGTATAAATATATAACATAAAATACACTTGGACGCAGTCTCAAGTGCCTTAAGGTTTCATGGCCACGAAGGACACGTCCACCTTCTTAAATATAGGCCACGTAGGACACGTCCGCCTTCTTAAATGTAGGCCACGAAGGACACGTCCGCCTTCTTAGGCCTTGTAACACACTGCCTAAATACTAATCTTAAGAAAGTAGTCTTCTCAGTATTAGAAATAAGGAAGCTGATTGGAAGGTTATATATCCAATCCATCACTGGAACTGTAAAAATCTGTAAGACTTCTAAGAAATTTATCAATTAAGTATACGTAAGCATGTCTAGATATGCAATATACGCATGGGAATCCATACATAAAGCTAAACATACAAACCTTCACGTATACATACATACATACATACATACACATTATGTTGATGTTGAAAGATGCATTGGATCTAGCTGAGAAAACTGATCTTTTTCTGTTGGCAAGAATTCTCGCATACCACAATGTGTGAGAGCGTGTGTGTGTGTGTGGGGGGGGGTGTATGTGTTTGTGTGTGTGTGTGTGTGTGTGTGTGTGTGTGTGTGTGTGAGAGTATACAAGAAATGATACATCATCATAAAAAAAAAAAATATTCGATACAGCTCTATAAGAAGACAGATTGAGAGTAATGTAATACTTTAGATAAACACAAGCACATACACGAACACAGAAACACACACACACACACACACACACACACGAATTTATTGTCACAGAGATGCACACACCCGGTCATTCAGATATATTTATGTTTATACAAATATGCATATTCAACAATAACTATATGTGCGCGGATGCGTGCTCGTGTATGGGCGTCTGCATTTGTATATATATACGTTTATATGCCTGTACATGAGTGTGTAATTAATATAGAAGCAATATTCAGCATTTTTTTCATTGACATTCGTAGGGACACACTAAGAAAACCTGGAGCGATCGGAATGTAAACAGAATATTTGTCACTAATATTAGGCATACACTGTCAGGTAGATATTACCCAACAACAGCTGGAAGATATATGGCAGTGAAAGCAGTGTCTTCCAAATCTAATTTATTATACATTTCGTTATTGCTGGGACACAATTATTTTCTGGGTTTGATTTAGATTATTACATCATGTCTTTGCAGGTAGTTATTAAGAACAGATATAGAGACTAAACACGAGAGAACGACAGATAAATACACGTAGAGAAAATCATAAACTCTCACAGATACACATATTTATATATGCGATTATGAGTTTATACTATATATATATATATATAT
>NC_069001.1:29019540-29023988 GCF_001194135.2 Octopus bimaculoides
CTCTTTTCCTCTTTTTATTGATGCGTGTGAGGTCACATACATAATATGAAACGTGAATATATAAATTCATTTTTGCTTATGCGTGTACGTAGATAGCTACAATAAACAGATATACATGTATATTTATACGTCTAATACACACACACAGGTACATATATACATATATATATATATATATATATATATATATATATATATATATATATATATATATATCTATGTGTGTATATATATACACTTATATATAAGCGTGTTTTTATATATGTTTATGTATATATTTGTATATAAATATAAATATATGCATATAAGTACATATAAACATATAAACGCATACCTTTATATTTGCACCACTATATATGCACGGGAAATTATGCGTGCATCAATGTAACTCTTCATATCTTTGTGCACTGTCTATATGCCATAACATTCGATGTTCCATAAGAAAAAAAAGGCCGCCATTTCTGCCTTGTACGTCCCTACATCTGCCTTTTTCTCTTCTCTCGTTGACTCCGCATATCTCCAAATATACTGCGTCTCCCTGTTTACTATCTATTATAACACATTTTATAACATCAGATATGCATTATTATAACCAGTTACTGTACTTACTTACGCATACTATTATTTCAATAGTTTATCATAAATCCACATCGCCCCCTATGTTTCACGTTTTTTTTTTAAAGTTTGTAATATAGCAAAAATAAAAAGAAAATAAATCAGAAAAGGAAAACAAATACATATAAATATTCTATATCTACACACATAGTGCTCGCACAAAATTCGTATCATTTGCACTGTAAAATCAAGTTTAGGGATGAAAACTATGTCCCTAATTATCTCCATATGAGCTCCTACATGATGATATATAACAGAAAAAAATATCTGTTCATTTTATTTTCTCCGATCACATGTGTTCGCGTCTGTGTTTGTGTGTGGTTTTCTGTCTAAACAATGCCGAATGTGGCTATCTTATGAATTACACAAACAAGTGACGGTGTGGGTATATATGAATACGGCTGTATAATACTAAATAAAGACTATACGTAAAGTTATATCAAATTAACTTGTGTGCATATCTATCTATAAATATTCATATATATATATATATATATATATATATATATAGCTCTCTGTCTCTCAGCATGTCTGTCTATCTCTCTCTCTCTCTCTTTGCGCATGTGTGTATCTATATCCATGCGTCCATGTATGGTTGCGTCTGTATTTACTGGCACTCAATCACACACCAACATGGTCACACCCACTCCTTACACAGAAAATTACCAATCAAAATATATACATTTTTAATAAGAGAAACGCACCATCTTCACCGTTGGACGTACCGTTGTAATAGTGGATATACAGGAGTGAATGTAATAAATACAAAACATTGGTATCATTGTTCTTATAATAGTTATTATCAATGTTGTATTTTAAACATGGGTTTCTCGTTCAAGAGAAATATATTATTCCTTATGATTTCCAACGTGTATGTCTCCAGATCGACAAGTAAGCATACATAAATGCATATATATGATTTTATGTGTTTGTGGTTGTATTTATATTTAAGCTTCTACCGCTAAGTTTCTACCTGTAAGTTTCTACCTGTAAGTTTCTACCTGTAAGTTCCTACCTGTAAGTTTCTACCTGTAAGTTTCTACCTGTAAGTTTCTAACTCTCTGTGTCCTTATGTATGTTGTCTGTGTATGTTTCAGTGCGTGTACATATGTGTAATTGCATCCTCTGCTTCACAGAAAAATTTCACATCAACAAAAAGTTTTGTTTATGTCATTAATAAGAAAAACAAACTATTGTGAGCTCGACGTACAAACAAGTTGTTGCTTCTAAATTTCAAAGAAGATTGTGACAAATGATAACTGATGTTTTATAGTGCTTCCACCACATTGAAATTGAATCATCCAATTACTTTCCAATAATCTTACATGTATCCTCAACCAAATTCAACTCCCGTACGCCCGTCTAATCTTTGTTCAAATACAACTAAATTGACACAAACTCACATTTTACTTTGATACTTGTAAGTATCTACGCTTGCATGTCTGTGAGTGTGAATCATGTGTACATAAAAAACATTGATATCAATACATATATACTAAAATGCACATATACATATATGTGTGTATGTTTGTGTATATATATATATATATATATATATATATATATATATATATATATATATATATATATACACACACACACACATACATACATACATACATACACAGATAGAGGGGGGGGGGCTCAAATAAGTTTGCATGCCAACTTACAAATATAGAAACTTTGGAACTTCGCTTTTTACACGTATGATGTGCTCTTTGGGAATTCACGCGAACGATACAACCTTTTGAAATGCATTCTTTTAACGATAAAATATATTTCTTTATTGCTTCCAAGCAAACGGTTCTGATCAAGTTTGACATATTTAAAAATAAAAAGATGATTCTCTGCACTTCTCATTAAAACTTATTTTCAAACAGAATGTTATGTAGCATATAAGAAAAGCGTGTACAAAGATTACTGTGTTATCTTAAAGTCGATTTAAAACAATAGATTAGTTAAATTTACGATAAACACATTGCATCAAAGATAAGTATTTGAAGACGGACGTTTGCTCATAACTTGTTAGATTATGCCTTTATCAGAATTTTATCAATATAAAAGCCGGGCGAATGCATAGCGATATTTCGTCTGTCTTTACGTTCTGAGTTGAAATTTCGCCGAGATCGACTTCACCTTTCACCTTTTCGGTTGTCGATAAATTAAGTACCAGTTGCGTACAGGGGCCGATCTAATCGTCTGGTCACTGCCCCAAAGCTGCGGGCATTGTGCCTAGAGTAGAGAAGATTAATTTATTAATATGCTCCTGTGTGTTTGTGAACGCGTGTGTATGTGTAGTGAGTGTGTGTGTGTATGCGTGTATTTGCGTGTGTGTATGTGTGTGTATTTGCATGTGTGTACAGCTCTCAGAAATTCTGCAGCTTATATATACATATATGCATTGCATCATTTACTTTGATATGTGTCAAAAAATGTATAAGTGTAAACGAAATTTTTTTCTGCCTCTTTCTTCACCAGATCTTATAGCAATCGGTCAGTGTCCCGGCTATCATCCCCAATTAGAAAATTCTCTTATGCTTCCTAGCGTTTAAAGAAACCCTTTTTTTTTTTTTATCAGTAAACCTTTAAATATCAACCAGATGGACAGTATGCTTTCTGTGTGAAGCATTTAGAAAATTAGAGACAGTTATGTGTGTGTGTGTGTGTATGTGGGTGTGTGTGTGTGTGTGTGTGTGTGTGTGTGTGTATGCGTGTGCCTGTGTGCGCGCGTGTGTGTGTATATGCATGTGTGCAGGTATGTATGTGTTTGTGTGCGTTTGACTGTGTTCAGCCTGGGGTCGATTCATTCATTTAAAATGTCCCAGCATGTGTGCAGGTCTAATGACTGAAAGAAGTAGAAGAATATTAATAATGAATATATTATTATTATTAATACTAATATAATTTGACCTCAATTATTAATATACTTTTACTTAATTCAGTCATTAACTGACGCCATGCTGGGTTATCAAGAATTGTAGACGAATGAATCATCCTCAGTCTGAACGGAGACGCACGTGCATATATATATATATATATATATATATATATGTATATATATATATATATATATATATACACACACACACAAGCACTCATAAACACACATACACACATATAAACCATAAATATTTAGAAACACTGAGAGGTATGTTTATTTAAACACGTGATCTCCTTAGGATGACGTTTGTTTCACCAATTTCGTGTCGTGTAGTGGAATTAATTATGTTTATATCGAAATTTCCAGTTTCCAATGCAACAAGCTACTCCTATTTTTCTGATTATCTGGCTTGCAGAACAGTCTTGTCCAGTTATACATGCAATGTGAAATCAGTTATTCAGACATTATACTTGTACTTTCGTTAGCCAATATTTTCCTCAAATAAAGCGGCGGGCTGGCAGGATCGTTAGTATGCTGGGCAAAATGCTTAACCGTATTTTGTTCGTCATTACTGATTGATTTCAAATTACGTCGGCATCGATTATGCATTTCATCCTTCGAGGTCTATAACAGAAGCACCAGCTAATCACCGGGGTCCATGCAATCGACTAATCCCCTCACTGGAAATCGATGGCTATGTGAGAAAATTCGAAACGTTTGTTTTCTTCAGCTTTTAAAACCGATACTGCATGATTCTACTTAACCCTAGATGAGTATTACTCTTTTACTTGTTTCAGTCATTTGACTGCGGCTATGCTGGGGCACCGCCTTTAGTCGAGCAAATCGACCCCAGGACTTATTCTTTGTAAGCCTAGTACTTATTCTACCGGTCGGTATTTTGCCGAACCGCTAAGTTATGGGGGCGTAAACACACCGGCATCGGTTGTCAAGC
>NC_069001.1:29024063-29028549 GCF_001194135.2 Octopus bimaculoides
ATATATATATATATATATATATATATATATATATATATATATACACACACACACATATATATACGACGGGCTTTTTTCAGTTTCCGTCTACCAAATCCACAAAAGGCTTTGGTCGGTCCGAGGCTATAGTAGGAAACACTTGCCCAAAGTGCCACGCAGTGGGACTGAACCCGGAACCATGTGGTTGGTAAGCAAGCTACTTACCACACAGCCAGTCCTGCGCCTATAAAATGTCATATGATTATATAGAAGCACATCGCCTGGCTTAATCGTTTGACGTTGTCCAAGGAAACGCTTGACAAGATGAAATAAGTAACACGTGAAACATGTAACACGTATTATATAGGTAAAGTAGAGTATTTAAGCAATGAATATCCTGCTTTATTTATATGAAATAAACAGCATATAGCACACAATGACAAAAACCTCCCTATTCAATGTATTCGATATTTCTAATATGAGTATTATTTGAATTGTATATGGCTTCTATTTCCAGCCTGTTGAGTGTCTACGCTTACGCTTCATGTTTGGCTCACATTGTGAATCAGTTAGGTGCAATGTTATTCCACGAATTTGCATATTTATTTATTTATTTATTTATCTATCTCCAATGTAAACAGAGAGAGAAGCGCAGAACCATAAAATAGAACTTAAACAGCCATAACAAACAAATAAATAAATTAACGAACAAACAAATAAATAAACGAATAACAATAACGACATAAAACACACTAAAAAAAAAATATATATATAAATACATTAAAATGAAAGAAAATGAAGAAATAATGCATAAAATATATTCACTGAATCATGTGATTCTTCATATAGTACCAGGCATAAAAATAGAATTTTAAAATGAAGCACAATAACACAAAACCAAAAAGAAATGTAGGGGAATCATTTTTTAAAATCCCTTTCTGTTATTCCTTTCCACTTGTGCACCCTTTTGTAATGGTGTACAACATATGCATTTTTCTATTTTTCGCGGTTATTTTTTTTTAATGTTTTACAACATATGCAATGCAAGATTAACCAATAATGTTTCATATATTTGAACAGAAATAACGAACATCTGTTATCACTCGCTACAACTTTTAAGTTAATTGGCTTCCAACAGTAAGCACATACACTCACTCGTATCTTTCCCCCCTCTCTCTCTCTATCTCTATCTCTCTCTCTCTCTCTCTATCTCTCTCTCTCTCTCTCTATCTCTCTCTCTCTCTCTCTCTCTATCTCTCTCTCTCTCTCTCTCTCTCTCTCTACACACATATATGTAAACAAGCACATAAACAAGCGCACATACGGATATTTGAGAATATGTGTGTGTACAAAAACATTCCTACGCAAGCTTACGTATTTATGTGTGCATGAACTTATTTAAACGCATAAATAGATGGGTGTATAATAATATTTTTTACATATATACTCATCTATTTAACTACTTGTGTGTTTTCACGTGTATGCATATCGTTATCGATCTGAGATTGCGCGGAATATAATAATTTATGTGAGTCGTGCGTGCGTGATTGGGGGGGGGGGGTGTATGTATTACCACGAGTGATTCGTATCATGTGTGCCGCTGCCATACAGCAATTGTCAAAACCATATTACGCAAATGCTTACCCTCATGCTACAATATGTAATTGTTACATTGCACTAACAGTGACTCACAATGATTGTCTTTGTTCCGTTGAGCTACCAGGGCCCACGTCATTCAATTTATTGGTTCCTTGGGCCCACGTCATTCAATTTATTGGTCCCTTGCCCACACTCCTTTTATCCTCTCGTCATATCTCATTTTGTCGGACCCCTAAGCAATATCGTATTCATCAGGTCCAGTCTTTCTTTTCAAGGATGACCCCACCGCTTTCTGTTTCCTTTTTGTGTTTCAGGCACGTATTAGATTATACATTTTCAAGAGGAATATAAATAGTAGCTGTGACAAATCGTAAAAGGCCCTGCGAAAAAATATGGGTATCATCCTCTACTCCACACAAGGCAAAAAGAAAAAGAAATCGCATAAGAATTGCTATATGTATTATGTATATACAGATAAAATACGTATGTATATATATATATATATATATATATATATATATATATATATGAGAGAGAGAGAGAGAGATAAATATATCTGTGTATATGTATATAAATATATATATTTGCATATATATGTGCGTATATATATGTATGTATGCATATATATACACACACGTGTGTGTGTGTGTGTATGTGTGTGTACATATATATATATATATATATATATGGATATGAGATATCGAGAATAACTTCAATTTCAGATTCATTAAATTCTCCCAGCACATCAAAATATTACCGTTCTTATAAATGTTGAAAGTGATATACGATAGTATATGTCTCTATTCTTCTCTTCCATTACCCAATTCGTCTTCAAGTTGTCCTCTGGCTTACTGTTATTGTTGTATTATAATTGCACTTATATCTAAGATTCCTTACCGGAATTCTAAACCTATCCAGGTTCTTGATTGCTACTTAGTTCTTCTATGTCGGTGCGGGCATGACTGTGTGGAAAGAACATTCCTACCCAATTACATTGTTTGGAAGTTCATTGCGTTGTGTGGAACTTTGGACAAGTAATCTTTTCTAAAGTCTTGTCTGTGAGTGAAATGTTAATGTTAGACGGAGAATGATATGTATCTATATTAATAGTAGTAAGGAGTATGGAAACTTGTACATATGGAGATGTGTACATACATAATATTTATTTTATAGCTATATACAGTATATTATAATGACCTACAAGTGTGTCTTCTGAGGCGAATGCATATATTTGCAGATGCATCCTTGCAATATTTTCAGTGCAGTTTCATCATTTGTCCTCCTCGACTTGTGTTGGTTCTCACCAGTGCCTGACAGTGTGTTACTTTACTTAAGACTCTGTAATTTAACGGATATAACGACAACCATTGAATACCCAGAAGTTTTATTTTAGATAATGTGTTGGGATCAATTTCTTTCAGTGAACCTATCAAACTGTATGTATTCCCAATATAGCCGCAGCTCAGTGACTAAAACAAGTAAAACATAAATGATAAGGATGAATACAAGGATGAATCCGGCGAAATGAAACTCCGCTAAATTATCTGTAAAATTCTTGATGTATTAGCATCAATGTTCATATTCTTTCCTGCTCTAATTGACATGGTGCACTTTAACCGAGATTTATTTCCTTTGCATCTCCGCATCATCTATTTCTTTCAGCCAATTTTCCTCATCACATGCATGTTGCAGAGCTAAATTAGCAAAATGTTCACTACTGAATCCTACATTCTACGTTATCATAGTTGACAAAGTACATGGAATCTCATATCTTTTCACAATATATATATATATATATATATATATATATATATATATACGACGGGATTCTTTTCAGTTTCCGTCTACGAAAACCATTCATAAGGCCTTGGTTGGCACCAGGCCGTTGTAGAAGACACTTGTTTAAGGTGCCATGTAATGTCACTACAACTGTAACTATGTGGTTGGAAAACAAGCTTCTCACCACAGAGCGACGTCTGCGCTTGCACACTACATAGATAGATAGATAGATAGATAGATAGATAGATTGTTAGATAAACATATACATACACACACATATATGTATACTATTCAAAAGGAATTCTTACTCTGCCTGTTTTTTTATGTTTTATTTATATCCTTATGTAATTTATGTGGGATATATGGTATGGAATGAATAGCATATATAGTAAAATGAAATGAAGTATTGAATGTCTTATTGAATACATGAAATATTGAATATTAAATATATAAGGACTAGTATACTTTCCTGCTTTCTAGCAGTCTTCAAGGTCCCGTGTGACAGAAGTGTTTGGAATGCGACATATAGTTCTGAAAATGTCCTCACAAATGAACATGTGGGATGCAGAAATGTATGCTACAATACATCAATAAAATCTCAAAACTTCCATCCACTGGACGCTAGTATCATTAGTATGCACGTTTTAAGCCGTAAAGAGTGCCACATACACACTCATTCAATATGATTACTTTGGAAGATGGAAATACGAGGCGAAGGCCGACAAGAAGCATAGGAGTTATTAGAAGTGCATTCGGAGAGATTTTCCTCAACCTCTCACTCAAAAACTCCCTTTTAATACATTCATTCATTCCTTCCTCCAATCCTTTAGTCATTCACTCATTCATTCGTTCTTTTCCTTCTCTCTTTCTTTTTCTTTCTTGCTCAGACATAGAAATGCATACTCGTTCACGTACGTATATTCTCATACACACATCCAAGCAACAAAACCACCAACACGCCCATGAAAACTTACGCATGCATACACACACATACATTGGTATGTAGGTTTTTATTCTTCCACTCATGTCCTTCTGTAAGACGACATATATATGAGGCGTCCTGTCAAAGGTCACCTCTTTCGTGTATAAATACTTAAATTGTTTATACACTGATATATATATAGATATA
>NC_069001.1:29033546-29042415 GCF_001194135.2 Octopus bimaculoides
TATATATATATATATATATATATATATATATATATGCGTATGAATAATACCCACACATACTCACATATATATGCTTCGCTTGTATGCTTTAAATTAAATTTATTGGCAAACCTGGTCATAGTATTAATGAAGATTTTCATGTTGATGATATATCAAAAGGTTGAAGTAACACTATAGAAATTATATATTACTTTCCCGTGACAGTTATCGTGTCGTGTAATTAATTTTCTGATGCTTAATGGTTTTTCAACAAATTAATATCTTAAATTATAGCAAGTGGACACTTTCGCTATATGATATGTTGTTTATAAAAGTATCGATTATTTTTGTCTACTTTATAATCCGCTTTTGTATGTAGAGTTCTCTTATTTTGATCGATGTTATTTCTATTGGGATCAGTGAATAATTATAATGGATTCATATAGTATATTTCACCTGCTGATAATTCATTAAATACATCGATAATTAATATTTATGTCAGACATAATGGCGTTAGTGTTACCAAATACAATGGAAGGAAAAGATAAGTGCTTAAATGTGATGAGTTTGAAAGAAATTCAGATAAGCAAGTGTAAAACCTTCGGAGAAATTTATTGTGTGATTCACAGAGGTGAGCCCTTGTTGGAAAAGGCGGTGTCGAAATTGCTGCCTTCTTCTACTCTAACCTTTATGTACGAATCGGTATCAATAAACGATGTATAGTTTTCGAAACGAAATGACTGTAAACCTAATGTATTTGAAACGCTGCTAAGTGTTATCTTAAAATGTGTTACCCAAGAGGTTGCTTGGCGACATCGCTGACATCTGAACATCTAGCATTGGAACTTTCGGCTAAGTATATGTGTGTGGCTGTGTTGTACGTGCGTGCGTGCGTGCGTGCGTGCGTGTGTGTGTGTGTGTGTGTATGTGTGTGTGTGTGTATACATATATGTGTATGTATATATATACATATATGAACAATGTGCATGATACACACACACATATATACATATATATATATATATATATATGTTTGCTTATATATAGATAGATACACACACAGACATATATGCACATATGTGTACGTCTGCCTGTGCGTGTGCGAGTGTATTTATGTATTATATGTATGTATGGCAACGTGGTAGTAGTATTGTTGGAAAGTTGAAAGAAGCTGCTTTAAAAAGAAATTCTGCGGACTCTTAACGTTGTGAGCTCAAATCAAAAGGTGGTTAGGTAAGTCTTTGAGACTTAGCCCTTCGATAGTACATTCTCTTAGGATGTATAGTAATGACCTTTTCTTTCAATGTTATAGGTCTTCTGACTAAACCAAAAATAATTGTTTTGAGTATAAGAATTGAAAAAAAATGGGAACAATAAACACATCCGATTTGTGAAGTTGCTAAGATTAATACTAAAACTCATGGAATCAGCCTCGAATGTTTTCATGAGTTTGGATAACATGATTCCTAAGGGGTCACTGAAACTTGAATGCACAATGTTATGGCTGTCTTTGTAGGGCTTTCGATTGCAGCTCATGTTCAGTAGGATCCCTTTGATGTTATCAACCTCAAATATAACGTTGACATGATTAACGAGTATTTTATAAAAATCATTACTCTGAAATTAACGCTATTGAATATGTTCATTTTAATAATAAGTCTGACAATATTTTAACATTATCATAATTAATGCAAACGTCATTCAGTAATTTACAACAACGATTAGCAGTAATTGTCGGAGTAGTTTTAAGAGAAGCTCTCAGTAAAAACACAACGCTTTGTACTTTTAGTTTCTGACATATTGAATTGTCCAGAGGAGGATTAGTTATATCACAACATATCAATAAATATTTGTGTCCGACTTGTTATCTACTCACAGATAAGCAATTATAATTAGAAATCCTAACGCTTTCTGCAATTCCTTTTCTATATAAAATTTGTAGTACTTGCCATTTTAACTGCTGGCAAAGACACCGTAATTCTCAATACAAACATATCAAGTTTACTACAGGTTTAACATCCAATACTTTATGCTGCCTGTGTTAGCTGAGCGATACAGGCAATTTTTAAAGTTATCTTTACATATTTCTTGTGAAAGTGCATGACTCTGTTGTTAGAGCGTCAGGCTGACAATCACGAAGTAGTTGGTTCGATTCCTCGACCGGGCTTTGTCTTATCTTATTTAGCAAAACATTTTATTTCACGCTGCTCCAGTTCATTCAGCTGTAGTAATGAGTTGCTTCAACACTGGTGCCGCGTTGTATCAGCCCATGAACAATATCTGTGGCATGGAGGGGAGAGGCTGGAACGCATGGGAATCTGCCGTTGTCGCCGGGTAATTTTCACACTAGAATCTCTTATATAATTTTACGTTTATTTTATGTCAGACAATGCCTTCTCCGGCAAAAAAAACTTCGTTTAGGATATTTTTTTTTACCATTTTAAAATTATTTACATGTCTGTTCTACCGTTCCAAATGACTTTATTCATTAAAACTCATTAAAACTTTAATAACGTTCTCACAACTTTTGTCTTTATGATGATTTAATCTGGCTTGTTTCCTAAACTTTCCTCCTCCTAATGATTTTGTTTTCATTTTGTGATTGACAGCTATCATGCAGAAATTGCCGGCTTCCAAATTCTGCTTTCTGATTAGACAAAATTGATTAAAATTTAGATCTCAGTAACACTTTTCTGCATTTCGTCTGGAGCAGATAAATAACCAAATTTAATGGATTTGACGTGAAAACTTATTTTAATATACAAAATTTGAAAATGTTGATGTCATTTTAAAATTTCACAATGTGTGACAGCAATAGGGAATACAGACAGTTATAGGACTCACACACACACACACGCACACACACGAACAAACACATACACATTTAGAAACGAACACAGGTAATCACGTGTTGAAATTGGTGTATAACATGCATATGTATGCATGTACGTATGTATATGTGTGTGTGTGTCGGTGTGAGAGTGTTCCTTTGCAATGGATAGCAGAAATGCCACCAACCGCTTCTCTCTTTAAAACTACATATTCCTTACACCCATCTTTCTTTCCCTTCTTTGGTGTTTTAAAATGCTGTTATGTGTATACGCGCGTGTGTATTGTGTGTATACATGTGTGCGTGTGTGTGTGCAGTGTATGTGAGTGTGTGTGTGTGTGTATGTTTGCATATAACTGTGTATTTATGAAAGCTACGAACACGAACCCCTTGGTAAGTGTATTTAACTAATCTTGTGGTTTTTGCTATAGCATGATGTTTACTTTCTTAGCTCATCGAGTGCAATTCTACTTGTTGAAGTCTTACCACATAATATATATACAATATAATATGTACGTGTGTGTGTACTATTATTTTCATATTTCACTGTATATTTCTATCTATATACGTGCATATGTAGGTATGCATATAGTTATGCGTGTAGCTAGGTAAGAGAGTAAGCAGAGAAATAGGTAGCAAGTAGATTTGTTGATGTATATTTTAGAAGGAAAGGCGGTGCATGACCTGCATGACTTTAAAATTCCGTCTTCTTTATCATGAGGGAAATGGAGATTATCAACAAGAAAAACAATTATATTGGTAGTGCTGGAATTCATGTATACACCTGGGAAGGACAGAGCGCGTTAAGAAGTGACATATAGATAGATAGATAGATAGATAGATAGATAGATAGATAGATAGATAGATAGATAGACAGACAGACAGATAGTAAAAGGGAGAATGAGAGGTAGAACATGAAAGACAGAAACAAGTATGTTTACATATGTATGTGTTTTATTTATCTCTTTTCGTGCTACATTATACATCATGTTAGAGAACAATATTATCCCCTTGCAAGCAAATGGAAGCATGAAGTTTTTAAATGAAATTCAGTAACGAATGAATTATAAACACGTTATGTGTATTAGGGAGTTAACTGAGGAAATTTGTTGTGTATATACACAGAACGTATATAATATAATGCATATACAAATGTGCTATGTCGTGTGTGTATGTGTGTGTGTCTGTGTTTTCTCCCATCACTACTTGACATACGGTCTTGTACGTACGCTTAACTAAGCTGTTAGGACCAAAGCGTTCAATAGAATAAGTACCAGACTTTAGAAAATATAAGTACTTGTATCGATTCATTCAACTGAAAATTCAAGTTGTTACTACAGCATGGCTGCATTCCAGTGACTGAGACAAGTAAAAGAAGAAATATATGTTTATATTTATCTAAAAAAAAAATTAAAAAAAAAGATGCACAATGTTATGGCGTCAAATGCCTAGAATCTAGGTATAGCAAACACTCAGGAGGTAATAGTTAAACTCAGTGTGTGTTTAAATCTACCCACGTTAGACATCATATCTCACGTAATATATCTACAATATACATACAAACATCCTAGGAAAATTTAGACCTTTGGCATGCAAAAACATTGCTTCTATCTTCATTATCTGCTCATAGTTAACAAGACACGTTTATCATGTGCAAATACTTTATAAATCGCTCTAAAAAGGGTCGTCTGACAGATTGGCAAGCTTTCACTAACTGTTAATTCTCGCACGAATTCAATTACCGATTAGAGCTTACAGATATCCTTTCCGTTGTTAATGATTAACGAAAAGGCACGACTGTCAACACTTCACAAATCCGCCATGTGTTTTTTAAATAAATGTTATTTAAGTCTAGTAAAATATATGCTAATATTGATTTAAAATAACGACCGATTTCGATCGAGCCTAGAATTTAGTTTCCCGAGGAAGCGATTGCCATTCCAATTAAATTTTAGTGACCTTAGAAATTACACAAATTTAAAATGCTCGAAAATTCAACCCTTTTAATATTTCTGGCTTTGTGCCTCTGTTGAACATTATCGCATGTTGTTAGAATGGGAGCGCATATTGAATGCAATCAGTAATGCGAAGCAAATTTAATTTCCGGTTTGGTTATTGAAACGAACACATCAAAACGGAAGGGATAGTAGTGAGACAACATACACCCACGCTGTGTGCGTATCTTGCTATTCATATAGTGCTCTGAATATGGTAAACTCCTCTACCCATCTGATACAATTTAGTTTATTATTATGTAGAATACGCTGCCGTTTCCATTAGTGTCATCGATTGACCACAATTCAGCATTGATAGAGCAGATCAATGAACAAAAGATTTTCCATCCATGAGTATCGCTTCTTTTTGAATACCTAGGAACACATTGTCCGAGCTACCCTTCGAACTAAAATCGCTAACTGGATGAATGGTTATGCAATAATTCTATTTAGTAACAATAACATCTAATCCATAAAGTGAATGGTGAAATTATTTTAAAAAAATTAAATTTATCAATATGCTCTGTAGAAAAAAATCAACATTGTTATACATCAAAGCAGTTGCTTTTTAGTTCTACACAAAATACAAGAAAAAAAAATGGAAAGGAAGACAAGATACAAAACGGCTATTAATATATGGCGTAAATGAAAATTTGTTAAAACTCTGATGCTATCTGGTCTGTAGGGAAATCAAGATTTCTTCTCATATTCATTGGTTCCAGGTGATTTGTAACCGATTCAAATTTTTTTATGTTACACTGTTTAAAGGCATACATACACACACGAATATGAATGCGTAGGTATCCGAGTAAATGTCTTCGAATTTTCGGAAGAAGTACCGACTGCGTCTGAATCAGCCTTGTAATGTTATGAGTAGCAGTCTTGGAATGAGTAGCAAGGTCTGTCTTTGAGTATTTAACGTTGCTTTAATCTACTCAACTCTGAATGGTTATTGGCTTCGATGCTACTGCGGGCGTAGTTTTCCTCTCACTCCGAATAAACAATGTGTATGGGATATCGAGGGGATAATCACGTTAGCTATTAACTATATTGGTACCTAATCAATTTGTAAATGTATTGTACATGTTGTGCATGTTGTACTTGGTCTGTTCATGTATTCTAACAATTTTGATCATAAAAGCAATCCTTATAAAAAATATTAAGATAACTCCTATGTACACCCTACTAAAAATATGTCTTACATATATGTAACATAATCTAAAGCATGCTTTCTTCAATTAATGCTCTTCTTAATTTAATGATGTTTATCATTAAATTTGTGTTTTACTTTAAGAAAAGTAAGGGCTTCTAATATCATGATTGCAAATTATCATTCCTACATTAGAAATATCAAATGATAACTATTTTGGTATTCCATTTTGCGTTATCTTAATCACAGATTATCATTATGGAACGCAATAGCATGAATATATAACATTGAATGCTTGGGAAATATTCGTTCAAATGTTTCCCCTTTATTCGGAGTCTGAAATTATGTATAATCGAGAATAACCTCCATTATCATTAAGTAAATGTTGTTTGTCCTCTATATTCTTAGATATCGCATAATAAAATTAAGCAAAGAGACGACAGAGACAATACAGATAGCAAGAGAAGAATATAATGTAGCTTATAGCTGCCTCGGCATTATACGATATTTCATTCAGCTATGAAATATCACGGAACAAAAAAAAAAAAAAAAAAAAAACATAGAAAAATTAATGATATTGAGAAGGAATGTTTGCAATTAGAACAAAGGATATTACAACCATTAATACAATTGAATTTATCGCATATGACTTTGTAGTATTGGACAGATATATAACGGAAACATATCCAGTATATCATAACATTAGCGTGGAATGATAAAAAGACGAAAGAAAAGAAGAACTATAATGAGAGTAATATTAATAATAACGCGTCCCATTTTATGTTTTTGTGTACAGAGTTGAGTGAGAAAGCAAAACGTTGCGAGGGCGTGGCCTATGTGATGTCAGAAGATTTCTAATCGTGATTGTTAAGACAGAATGTAACTTTTCACCATCACATCAAAAAACAGAATCCGTTCCATTGTGTAAATAAATGGCACACTAACTAATAAATCAATGATAGAAGTCGATATAAACTGTTCTCATCAAAAACTATCAAAGTGTTTCGGAATTGTAGCTACTTAGTCTACTTGAAATGAAGAAACGCATTCTATGTTTAATGACAGTAATATGGCGTATCATATACCGTGCAAGCCTAAAAAGAAAAAAAGCCCCAGAGCATGACCTTATCGTGTTTGTACGAATTTATAACAAAAATCATTCAATGTAATCTGTACACCACATGTAATAAATAAAACATTTGTTAAATTAAGATTTATGAGTAACCTGTGCGAAGAAATGACCTCGTCACACATCAAAGCAATCGCTGTTTCTTTTCGGAATAAAAGAGATATACTGACCTATTCATACATAGATATTTTTTTCCCGACGTAAATAGATACAGAGACCGTAAGTTGGAAGTCTCAATAATATGTTTTACTTTTAATAGCTGTCCGGGAAC
Organism: Octopus bimaculoides; assembly: GCF_001194135.2. NCBI lineage: Eukaryota > Metazoa > Mollusca > Cephalopoda > Octopoda > Octopodidae > Octopus > Octopus bimaculoides. The sequence continues at coordinate 29,040,900 of NC_069001.1, forward strand.
ATATTTCACACTGACGAATATCTAAAGAATGTTTGAATCATTCTATTATTTGAAGTGGATGATCACTGTAATTACTGAAGACAATGATCATCAGGAATTATGATGGATTAATTAAATATGCTTTCATAATTATTAGTAGTAGGGCGGTGAATTGACGAAATAATCGGCGCCTGGCAGTACAGTATTTATTCTGACACATTTGAATTCTGTGATGAAACCCTTCCGAGACCTAATTCGGTGATATAACTCCACCATAACCTTGTTCAACACCAGCACATGGCACTTCGATGGCTTTGGCACACGTATAATTTCGCCGTCTCAAGATTATCTTCCGATCTCAGTTCATATCAACCGTCCAGCAAACATAGGCTTTGTCGTCAATCTCACTCTAAGGATAGAGATTAAAAGAAATTTATACTAATTTTTGAATTCTCGAATTTGAGTTTGATTTTCATAATGCGATTTTTTTGATAGTTTATCCTGTTCAGGGTATATTATTAGCATTATTCCGCCATTGAGAATATATATATAACATAGGTTTATACATATGCGTGCACGTGTTCAACTAGAAATATTTCAGTCACGACTCCATTCAACGTTTGGAACGAGAGACAAATCGTTCAGGTGTAACTACGACACTACTTGCAAGTGTTTTCATGTCGACGGCAAACACTCAGACACACGCACATATGTATCTATCTATATGCGTGTGTGTATGTGTATGTTTATGTAGACGTAATAGTGCATATACATAGATTCACACGTACACGGAAACACGCACACCTACATATACATTCGATTGTTATTATTATATATTTCCCGATGATGGAATCAACATTAGTTCGAATGTACACATGTAAAGTACAATCACTGTATCTTACATATGAAGGTATTTTCTCTCGCTTTCGACAGAACCGTTACTTTATCTATTTGAAACAATAAAAATACTTATAAAATATATTATATAAAACTTGCTTCCATACTATACATATTATAATTCTCATAATTACATATGCCTACAGTTGTGAACAAAATGATAGTTGTTTCGCGATGGAAAAGGTCATAATATAATGCATGCCATTTATGTTATCAGATATTGCGAAAAATTTCTATGTCTTTATCATTTATTTTCTTTATATCTTTAGACTTAATTATCACAGCTTCAGTGTAGATTATTCAAATAAAATATACTACAGATAACATAATTAAATGACATTTAACTTCTCTCCAGAAAACATCATGTTCACAATTTTATTTCAATTTGACTTTATATCTCTTTCTTTGTGTGATAATATATATTTATGTCGTTGCAAAGAAATCAATATTTAAGGTATATAAAACTGGAATCCATACGCAGTCAGCATTCATAAACATTTCTCACGAAAGCAATACACTCCCCGCTCTTTTTCGACTATCTATTTGTGTGTGTGTGTATATATATATATATAGATATATATATATGTGGAATATACATGTTCATATATATGCGCATATATATATATATATATATATATAT
>NC_069001.1:29042838-29053962 GCF_001194135.2 Octopus bimaculoides
ATATATATATATATATATATATATATGTGCAGAGTATACTACATTGGAAACACAACATTGTTAGAGAAAAGAGGATTGTTATAATAATATATTGTGGATCGATACTATACAACGCGCTGGGAGTGTCGAGGGTGATAACTTATGAAAACTAAGACAAACCATTTCCCCGTTTTGCAGGTGTGTTATACGATTGAATAAAAGTATATTATGAAGGGAAAATTGTGTATAGTGTAGAGCTGGAATCTATTGCGCTAATATTACGCAATGTATTTCACATTTGTGTGTGTATGTGAATGTAACAGCGCATATATTTTTTTGTGTATAGATAATTACAGAAACAGACGCACCCACACACACACACACATACACACACACACACGTACATGTATAGTCAGTTCAAATAACTAATCGATTTTCCCCACCCAGCCCAAAAAGATGAATGGAATATAGCTTCTTGACGCTCGGTGAAAAGAGAGGGTTGATATTTCGAGCATAGCTCTGTCTCTCGTCTCTCACTCTGTCTTTATACATACATATATATATATATATATATATATATATATATATATATATATATATATATATATATATATATATATATAAATGTTTATATGTGTGTGTATATATGTATATGAATGTATGCATACATATGTGAATATATTTTTTTTTCTTGGGTTCTGTATATCTATCATTATACCTTAATATTAATTCGGTCTACAAAAATATAGTTTGTGGCACGCCACTACGAGACCCCAATATTCAGGATAGAATGTTTATATTCTTATTTATGTAATATGTTTTTTTACAATAATTTGCAATTATTCATCTGTGTATGCATATTGTATATAAAACACGATGTAAGATTTTATATAAAGCACGATTAAATATGTTACTTGTAAAATGTCTGAAAATGCATTTACGAGTAAAAATGCAATTATAATGTGAAACTGTATGCAAATATGCACAATTTGTAATATATTTACACCTAACCCAGGTGTAGAGGTATACATGCATTTCAATATATAATTATAAATTACATCTGTTCATCGTCATACTTTTACCATGCAAACATAATTAAAATTACAAACATAGCGTTAACAGGAAGATTTCACTCACATTAAACATTGGATTGGCTTAACACGATTTGTATTAGGTTGGGTTTTTTAATCATGATATATTTTATCTAATTTCTTTCACATAATTTCCTTCAAGGTAGAACGCACAATATATTCCATATATAGTAAACACGTTCGTGCACTATTTATTTTTTTATGTACTTGTATTTACTGCGCAGGCGTGGCTGTGTCGTAAGAGGCATGCTTCCTAAAGACATGGTTCCTGCTTCGCTCCCACTGGCTGGTACCTGGGGAAAGTGTCTTCTATTATAGCATCGAGTCCAGGAAAGCTATATGAGTGAATTTTATAGACGGAAACTGAGAGAAGCCCGTTGTGTATATATATATATATATGTGTGTGTGTGTGTTTATTTACGTGTGTCTTTGTGTTTGTCTCTCTACTATCGCTCGAAAACTTATGTTGGTGTATTTACGTCCCCGTAAAATAGCGGTCCGGCATAAGTGACCGATAGAATAAATAATAGTACTAAGCTTGGAGACTATAAGTCCTGGGAGTGATTTCTCCGACTAAAAATCCCTTTAAGGCGATGCTGCAGCATGGCCGCAGTCAAAAAACCGAAACAATAAAAAGAATAAAAGAACGAAAGTATCTGATAATTGTTTATTTCTGAAAAATTAGGGATATGTTCGTTATGTAGGGATGCAGGGGACGTTAGTTTGTCTTTCTTTCACCTCAGCATCCACACACCTTATCAGATTCATTCTTTTTATTAAACGTTTCCTTTCGTGTAAAGATATATATTCTGTGAGAAAGTCCGGTGACTGTTCATGGATTACAGATTGATTAATCAAAATTACTAAATTAAATTTCATTTTACCGTTTTTTTAACAATTTTCGTAGCCAAACCATATAGACATAGTGTCCACTATTATAAGTTTTAAACGTGTGAGTTTTAACATATCTCATGAAACCAAATTTCCGTAGACCTCACTCACACAGGCTTTCGAATTCAGCTTAACTGCGTCGAACATTGGGTAAGAGACATCTACTATAAGCCCAACGTAACTAATGCATTGTAAATGGATTTGTTTCAAGAAAACCAAATGGAGAAGGCCCAATGTATGTATGTATGTATGTATGCATGTATGTATACATGCATGCATGTATGTATGTATCTATCTATTTATCTGTCTATCTGTTTGTCTGTCTATCTATCACAATCAAAGGCACAGAAACGACGTACTCCGAATGAATTAAAAGATAACGCAATCTAAGTGTAGAATAAAATACATGTATGAGATACAGCAAAATAGTCTGAAGGACGAGGACAGAACGTGTGGGCGTGAAAATAAAAATCCAATTCAAATAAGCGAACAATTCAAATACAATAAGAAAAAGACAACGAACGTGAGGACGTGCACAAGGAATTTATTATCTTGACTCTCGGTGAAAGGAGAGAGATTGACGTTTCGAGCATAGCGATTCGTCAGAAAGGAGAAAGTTACTATCTTCCTTTCTCCCTTGGTTTTCCCCCCTTTAACTCAGTACGACCGAAACTTTGGTGATCCACATTTCTTATATATCACATCTAACGCAGACGTATATTTAAACAGAATGATCCATATTTTTTTTTTATATGAAATGAATGTTATGAATATTTAAATCATATTTATTATTATTGAAACTTGTAAATTTTGAAAATCCAAATCATGTTTTTCTAATTAATAATTTTAAAGTTTTATCATTGATGAACAAGAAATATTGTTGAAAGTAGTTTGGCCTTATGTAAATTTTCCCCTGTTTTTATGTACGTCGGTATATATATATATATATATATATATATTTGCCCATATATGCCTTTTACCTCAGATTCTGTCTAAGTAATTAAGTAAGAAAGCGCAGGATGAACCGTGCCTGCAGTAGGACACACTACACAAACCTGCTAAACCAGTGGGAATGACACCGCAAGGACTCGATTGTGAAAGTAACTGTATAAAAGCAGAAATTTGTCTGTCTAAAATAATATTCAGGAGAAAAACGTTAAAGCCATTTAGTCTGGTTCACAATCACATTCTGAGACACAACAGATGTACGGAGTAGGATTAAGAAATATTGTTTGAGGATTTACAAAAAATCACAGCAAGTCATTGACAGAAGAGGTATCTTTTTTAAAGAATAATATAGAAGAATACAATAGCAGTAGTGAAGATTTGCCTAAAATTTACTCTGACATAACAATAAATTCGGAGAAAAACGAATATTAAAACATAACCATTTTAGAAGTTACGAGCAGGAAAAAGAGAAGAATTATTTAATACAAAGAATTGGAATTTTCAAATTCATATTTAATATGATTACCTGCTGGGCATTTGCGATAATGCAATAAATAACATATGAAACCAGCTGGCATCAATACTTAAAAATAATATGCTTTTCAATATATGTTTATGTATCATTATATATATATATATATATATATATATATTGATATCTTCTAATCGCACATTTCTTGTTTTGTACCATCTATCTCACTCAAAAATCAATATATCGCTGCGTGCACACACACATATATACACACACACATACTATAAAGTATACATACACATGCATACATAGCTTCCTGTATACATGCGTACACACATATATATATAGATAGATATTTACATGCATATACATACATATATACATAAATACATGCATCCCAGTTGCACAGAAATTTTCAAATTTATAAATTGATGCTACTGCTTCTAAAATGTTCAATGGGTGTATTGCATAAATTCACTTAGAGAAATGAGTATGTATATGAATGAATTCACTTGCACGTTCCATTATCTGTGTGTCGTATTTACATCTATCTATGAATGTAACATCTCATTGCATGTCTTCCGTATGTGTGAGGTTGCATAGGATACTACATATACACACTAAATAATACAAAACTCAGTAGGATAAAACTCGTGGGGACATATGTTAAAACTGCAGCTCATAGCATACTAAACGATGAAATAGTTGCAAATAGAAATAATAAAAAATATAGGAATAATAAAAGTTCACGTTAAGAAAATATCATTTGTCAACTCAGACAATGAACTCGAGCAACTGGATGGACATAATGGATGTACGTGCTGACCCGACCGCTTCTAAATTCATTGAGGTGGGGCCTGTTGTGAGGAAGATCAAACCAATGACCTATACTACCCATCCTGGCCTCTGTATAGTCAAATGGCAATTAATGAAATGGCTGACTCATGAACTTCTTCAAAAGTTAACAGATACTTCAGAATGGACTTTTCGATCAATTCACAACAGTCAATCAAGGTTAGGCTGTTCAATACTCTGTAGAATTTCTTAACACACACCTAAACCCACTGGGATTCCACTGCATAACTTGACACTAAAATTGGGTGCTCTCATTATGATGTTTAGGAAATTTGATCCATCTCACCTAATTGTTATTTGCATGAAGCTCCATCTCCTACAGGCAACAGTTATAACAGGTAGTCACAGAGGAGACAATGCCTTTATTCAAAAAAAAAAAAATCCTCTCATACCTACTGACGTTCCATTTGAATTTAAGATTCGTCAATTTCCAGTCATAGACAGTTTTGGTATTTCAATTAACAAATATCACGTCAGTCCCTCGAGGTAGTTGCACTTGATCTCTCTACTACACGCTTCTTCCACGGCCAACACTCCATTGCTCGCTTGTGAGGTGGAAGTAGCAACAAATTTATTCATTTCGACAACAAAAAAAATTACAAAAATGAATATTGTTTACCGTGAGGTGCTTCAATATTGACAGATTTTCAGTTCAAAATTATATTATCATTACACTTTGGATGTTTTTTTTTTTAAATAAAATATAAATATTTTGAAATACTTATGAGAATATATCTTAATATTTATTGTTTACTAAAGTTAATAAGAGCAGCATTTACCCTGGCAACGCGGGGTCATTCAGCTACTCATCTATAAATATAAAAAGAGAGTTTGTGTGTGTGTATGTGTGCATTTTGTGTGTACGTGTGTGTGTGCGTGTGTGCATATGTTCCTTATGCATTCGAGAACTGAGTTGCAGTTTTTGACGTAAGTGGTATCAAAACATTCAGTAATCTTGTGGCTACCAAATAAACTATATTTTCATTTACATGTATTCTACGTTATCTTAATGACCAGCTATAGTTATTTGAAAGACACTACTCTAGAACGACCAGTTCTCATGAGATAGTGAAAATAGTTGCACACTTTCAATTTGAACTAAAAGTTCAGGGTGTTGCATTACGAGAGTGATTAGGTGTAAGAAATGGAAGTAATGTTTCTCCGAATGAGTCACAATTGTACTATATTAAAGAAAACTGCTTATCATCTATAAACATATAAATGGTTGTCTCTCTATCTGTCTTCCCTATGCATTCTCAAACAGCTTGAGCAAATGAAATAAAATTTTACAAGGTAATAAGTGTCAGAACCCATGAGCGTCAACACGTAGTTTGTTTTCCATTGGGATTAAAACAATATAACATTGGCATTGGTTCGGTTGTTGTTGTTGTTGTTGTTGTTGGCACTCCGTCGCTTACGACGACGAGGCTTCCAATTGATCCGATCAACCGAACAGTCTGCTCGTGAAATTAACGTGCAAGTGGCTGAGCACTCCACAAACACGTGTACTCTTAACATAGTTCTCGGGGATATTCAGCGTGAGACAGTGTAAGAAGGCTGACCCTGTGAAATACAGGCACAACAAAAACAGGAAGTAAGAGTGAGAGAATGTTGTGGTGGAAGAGTACAGCTGGGTTCGCTACCATTCCCTGCCGGAGCCTGGTGACGCTTTAGGTGTTTTCGCTCAATAAACACTCACAACGCCCGGTCTGGGAATCGAAACCGCGATCCTATGACCGCGAGTCCGCTGCCCTAACCACTATGCCATTGCGCCTCCACTCATTGGTTCGGTAATACGTGTCAAAAGTGAAAGAATAAGAACTATATTGTAATGTGACATAATACTGTTTCACTTTTGTTCTTTCACTTTTAATTCTAATCTGATAAGACTATAATGTTGTTCACTTTTAATTTTAATGGGATAACACTAAGATCATCTTGTTTCTATTATTATTCAAATAAATAAATAAATTATATATTAATGTGAACAACATTACGCATCGACAACTTTCTGTCTTCACGGACACGACAGCGGAATGGTGCGCCAGCGTATGTGTGTTCACTGCCATAACGAACAGCTGGAGGCGAAACTCTTGACATAAAACAATAGGGCGTATAAAGGTGTACATTTACCGTTCAATTACCAGTTAATAATTATCGCAGCAGTTGCAAGATTGCAATATATTTATAATTACATATTTACCCTTAAGCTAACATTTAATACACGTGCTTAATGTGTGTGCGTGTGTGTGTGTTTTGTGGAATTTACCGTTAAATGATCAGTTCATACATGTGCTTCTATTTGGCTAGTTTCCTCATATCTGATTAATTTACATTTCATACAAAAATAAAGACAAAGTACATACATACACCTGCTTACAAAAAATAGAGATTAATGTATAATTGTGTTTCTGTGTTCATAAATATTGTTTACAGTATTGAAAATATATACCACCAAAGAAAATATGATATCTCTCCAGAAACAAGTATAAATCAATGAGCATTGTAGATAACCAAACCTGCGAATCTTAAAAGAGAAAGCAGAAATCGTATGCTGCATCATGTCAGATGGAGTCTCAACACCGAAAGGAGATGAGACTTTCCCCAAACCAGAAAATGCATGCTGCAGCATGTTAAATGGAGTCCGAAGAAAGAAGGGAAGTGAGACTTAAACAAGATCAGGAAAGGTGTGGTACAGCACTTAATGTCGAATCTTGAAAACAATGTTTTAATGATTAGACAGAGGTCCAACAGAATAGCCCTCAGAAACAGAACACATAACAAAATCATTCGCCACAACTCTTGGAGCTGCTTTAAGATAAGATCAATCCCATACTTATAGAAGTGGAAATTTTGTCCAAATTGGTGTTATAGCATTAATGGATCTTTAACTGAAGGCTGTTTATTAATTTTGACAAATGAGAAAACTGACCGTGGCATGTCAGCATTTCTGTGTGTATTTTTTTGTATATATTTCCGATTTTAGTTTATAACTGTTGAATTGCTGAACGGTCTGTAAAACAACCATTTATTTTTAGAAAAATTGAAAATTTGAACATTTTGTCGAACCCTTTTCTCTGGAAAACTAAAAAATATTTTTCATTTAAATTTCTTGTTTTTTTTTTAAAATATTGTATCATTTATTATTTACATTATCATTGACGTACCTTTGCCATTGTTAGCCCAATCTATGCTTTACCTCCATACCACGTTGAAGTGACTGCTGGTTTTATACTTGGGAAAGTTTACAACTGATTTCTAAATTTTATTTTATAATCAATTATCATTTAGGCCTGTTATTTCATGTCAATTATTTTTTTTTTTTCAAAAAGCCAAGCAAAAATGATCATCATTTTGGAAGGAAAATTACAATTATAAGAAGTGATTTTAGTATCACCAATAGTATTCCATTTGTTAGCCTAATTTTTTTTACGATGCATCACTGTTTGTAGTGTATGCATTACAGCAGTTCTTAATTTGAAATTTGTGCCAAACAATATTTTGCTCTTTTGCCGCGTCGTATTGTACATTTTTTAAAACCTTAGTATAATATGCACGTGTTAAGGTTATCTCTGTAGATATTCAATAGAAATTATCGCCAGCACTTATTTATGTTTCTACGTCTCGTATACGAGGCATCAGATGTAAACAAACAATAAAATGGAAGTTGAAAATAGATAATGGGCAAATATGGCTTACATCGGAGTGGGGGATTTGCCCCTTCAGCCCCCATATAACCAGTTAATCATCTAGGAACACATTGCTTAAATAACCACTATAGCGGTGTATAGTTATTCGATATACCAATTTAAATATCAAACGAATTCCTGAGAGCTGGTGCGTAAATACTAACGAATTGTAGGCCCGCGGTTTTCCGTTATGCAACCATAATGGAATGTGTTATGGTTGCATAATGAAATAACACGTAACTTCAAATCATTAATATACATGCGTTATGGTCGTTACTTTGTACACAAAACATATCTGCTTATTTAGTGCCAGACCACTCCTGAGCTAGCGGAATTATGATGAAAGATGTTTCAGCTTGACCAGCAATTCTGTTTTTTTGATACAATACGTCTAGAAAGATATCATGAAACGCCTCTTTTCTAAGAGACAATAGGAAGTGATTTGAGGAAAATGTGGCTGGTATTTCTTACGAGCCCAGTGACCACGTTGTCTCGCATAATAACACCTGTACCTCCTTCTGTTTCCGGTATTCAGGTTACTTTTGAGCGCAGTCAAAAGGAAATAAAAAATAAAATAAAATTTAATGAATTAATGAGAATTCGAACATGGTGTTAATTAAATTTGACCTGGTGATGATCACCGGAAAGAAAAGACATGAACTTGTGCTGCAGTTTATTTTCTGTAGTGTTGGTAGATAGAAAGGAAATAGTTAGAGCAGAGAGGAAAGAAGTGATAGTAAAGCACAAAAGACATGAACTTGTGCTGCAGTTTATTTTCTGTAGTTTTGGTAGATAGAAAGGAAATAGTTAGAGCAGAGAGGAAAGAAGTGATAGTAAAGCACGTTTAGGAGACAGAGGAGGAAATGTAAGAGTGTTAGAGAGGAAGTTACAGAAGTAGGAGGCGGAAGAGTATAAGAGGGAAACACAAACGAAAAGACAGAGAAAGAGAGAGAATGAGAAGAATAGTCAGAGTCAGAGAGAGAGAGAGAGAGAGAGAGAGAGAGAGAGAGAGAGAGAGAGAGAGAGATAGAGACAGAAAGAGATACATAGAGAAAGAGACATACAGACAGACACAGAGAGAGAAATGGAGGCAGAGAAAGACAGACAGACAGAACGATAGATATATATATAGAGGGAAGGAGTCATAGAAAAACAGGAAGATTGACGGAGAATTGAGAGAAAAGTAAGAAAAGAGTAAACAAATAAATAGGAAGAGTTGGACAGAGAAATGCAAACAGAAGAAGCATGGGGAAAACATAGAAAGAGAGAGAGAGGGAAAGAGAGACAGGTATATTGAGAGATGAGTACATAAAGTGATGTAGACTGATAGAAAGGAGAGGATAATAAATACGAGAGAGATAGAGAGAGTAAAAAAACAAACATAGAGGGAGTGGATACGTAAGATTAAAGACATTGAAATATGAAGAGTTTCTTGAGACAATTATACTAAAATGATTTTATTATTATTACAATTATTAATTATTAGACTATAAAACTTATACGCAAATAAGGTTTATTATACAAGAAATATTTTTTAAAAAAATAAAGTATGTACACATTTAACAAAGTTTAAAAAAGTCAATGGAAAATAAATAATTGAAAAATCGATTTTTCTGATGCGCGCCGAGGTTACGGAATTATAATCAAGGCACACCTGACCTTCACTGAAAATGTTATTAGCTCAAGCACTAAACGTACTTGACCAATAATTACATAACTTAAATCAGGACTAATATTCCACAAGGCGGCGAACCAGACTCCCCACAATCTGATGACTCATCAAGCAAAAATAAAATACATTAGATATCAGATAGGCGCAGGAGTGGCTGTGTGGTAAGTAGCTTCTTTAAGAACCACATGGTCATGGGTTCAGTCCCACTGTGTGGCAACTTGGGCAAGTGTCTTCTACAAAGCCCGTCGTATATATATGTGTGTGTGTGTGTGTGTGTGTGTGTGTGTGTGTATGTGTGTGTGTTTCTCCTCCCACCATTACTTGAGAACCGATCCTGATATGTTTCCTTCCCCGTAACTTAGCGGTTCGGCAAATAAGCCGATAAAATAAATACTATGCTTATAAAGAATAAGCCCTCGTGTCAGTTGGCTCGATTAAAGGCGGTGCTCCAGCATGGCCGCAGTCAAATGACTAAAACAAATCAAAGAGTAAAATAATAAAGAATAATAATATATTTTTTTTAATATTCTTGTTGGATATTTTACTGTCTCCATTTCGGATTCCAAATGAGAAAAAGGTGTTTATGAATCTCAGAATTGCTCTGGAGAATAAACATACAAAAAAAATTATTATGAGACACGCTATCGATAATCGATAAATTTCCTGGATACAAATGGAAAATGTTGTTCATACCTACTGACGTGAACTGTTGCATGTATGATAGGTTACCTTACAGTATCTGTCAATACAACAAAAACTTTCAGTGCAGTTGCAGTTTTTAACTCGTCTAATCGTACTCGGTGATAGTACTACAGATGAATAAATAAATAGGAATATAAAGAAATACAAAATAAAAGACCGTACGTAAAGTGCTCAATGTAAGGGATGGTTATATATATATATATATATATATATATATATATGGTAATATTAATAGGAGTCACTTGCTGTAAGTAAGGTCAAACCAATGAACTATAGTACCCATCGTGATGTCTGCATATACAAATATTAGTGTCTATTCTAGGCACGAAGCTCGCAATTTCTGGGCAGGGTGACAGTCGATTAGATCGACCTAGTACGCAACTGCTATTTCGTTTGTCCATCCTGAAAAGATGAAAGGCAAAGTTGACTTCGGCGGAATTTGAACACAGAACATAAAGACAGACGAAATCCGCTAAGCATTTCGCCCGGCGTGCTCACGGTTCTAGAAGCTCGCTACTTTAATGCATATTCAAATATTAACACAAGACTAACAACACCACATGCACCTTCATCTCTGTTATAATTACCATACTATTCTCTCCTTCCATCACCTTCAACACCTACCCAGCAAATAAACACAGAGCTGCCCACATGGTCCAATGAACGTTTTCATAGATACAAATTGATAAACGTAGGAGTGGCTGTGTGGTAAGTCGCTTCCTCTCCAACAACATGGTTCCGGGTCAAGCGATGTTGGGGGGGGGGGACAAACAGAGACACACAAACGAATACAAACACACATACATATATATATATATATATATA
>NC_069001.1:29054605-29058080 GCF_001194135.2 Octopus bimaculoides
TATATGCATGCATTATGTATAAGTTTTAGTATAGCCCACAAAATACATGCACACCAATGTAGTGTTATCATAATAAGAGACCCAATCCCGTCCTTACTCGTCTGCTATGACGTCTGTAACAACGAGTGCAGTTTTTTGAAACATCACGTATATTATATGGTCTTCGGTTCCTGATATTCGGATATGGCCGCAAATTGGCGACAAAACGTCTTTGAAATAGATGATCAAAAATATTATTCACGCAATCTATTAGTCATTTAGTTAATTAGTTAGTTAGCTGTCTAATGATACTGAAAATAATTCATATAAGCACAGTTGATGTATTTTTCTTGGCAGAAAAACATATGTTTCATGAGATCTTATATTCAGCAACTTACAAAACAGGTGCAAAACGAAATACATCAATGTAGTGTGTGTTTGCGTGTGTTACTGTTTATGTGCTTGTGTGTGTGTGTGTGTGGGTGGGTGTGTGTGCGTGTGTGGGGGGTTGTTTGTGTGTTTGTGTTTGTATATTTATATTTGTGCATGAGTCTGTGCGGTTGTAAATGTTTTCGTACTGTGTAGTTGGATTTCTATGTGACCCTGTGCACACGAATTCGCGTGTGTATGGTATGTGTACTTATTACTTTATTTAAATAGAAGTATAGATATAGACCCGTATTTTGTATACTCATTGAGTATTACATTTCTAAATTCATAAGTCATTGGTCTTCCTGCATCTATAACATGATGTACTTATCCATGTGTGACATGGTAATATAATGCTAGCAAAACATGTACAAAAAAATTACTAAACAGTTCAATAGGTGCAGGTGTGATAAGTAGCTTGCTTCCCAACCACATGGTTCCAGGTTCAGTCCCACTGCGTGGCACCTTGGGTAAGTGTCTTCAACTATAGCCTCGGTGGACCAAAGCCTTGTGGGTGGATTTGGTAGACGGAAACTGTTTTGTGTGTTTGTGCTTGTCCCCTTCATCATCGCTTGACAAGCGATGCTGATGTGTTTACGTCCCCGTAACATAGCGGTTCGGCAAAAGAGACCGATGGAATAAGTACTAGGCTTACAAAGAATAAGTTTTGGGGTCGACTTGCTCGACTAAAGGCGGTGCTGCAGCAAGGCCGAAGTCAAATGACTGAAGCAATTAAAAGAGCAAACATCTATAAAAAATTGCGAGCAGCGGCAGCGGTAAATGTTTGTAGTGAAGAAATTAATCTAAACGACATCAGTTTCTTCCTATAGTATACAACAAGAAATATATTTCTTCTTAAGTAATCCAGGAAGAATATAAAGTTTAGAGAGAGTCACAATCTTTGAAGGAGTCTACTAAACGTGTCTCCCCCACAATATCTTATCTTTGCGCGATGACATGGTATTCGATGGCAAATCGATGAAAATAATAAAGCCTCAAGGAACATACAATACTAAAATAATCCCTCGACTATCGCATGTGTTACGGTCCAAAATCCCCGGCGATATGTGAAAATTTGCGAAGTAGAAACAGTACTGTACTGTATATTTAAAAAAATAAATATCTTTAAAATTTGTATATATTTCATTATATATGCAAATCAACACCACATGCTCGCTTCCTCAGCTTCGTTTCCTTACAGTATGTGCGATTCTTTGTTTACTCATCTACGGTACACTACGTATTTTCTGTTGATATATTTTAATTCATGTGTTATACAGTGTAGTAGTGTACTGTGTTTTTATTTATTAATTCTTAGGCATGAAAATGCTTATTCTTTCACAGAAATATCCATCAGATGTAGAAACCTACGATATACTGAGAAGTCTACGATATAAATTAATATACATTAGCCTGAAATAATTCACGAGGCACTCAGTCCGTGAGAGGAGAGTGGTTGCTGTACATGCAATGAGCTAAGAAACGTGTAGCTGGGCTGTAATATAATAACCAAAATTATCAGTGATATAAAACATCATTTGCTTTATCTATGGACAATACGTCGCTCCTGGACCCGATGTGTTACATTATATTTATTACTTAATTAGGAAGAAAAGAGAGGATGCAACCGATAAACTGTCTACAGTCTGTTTTCCCTATGTGAAAGTACTCTCCGAAAAGATACAAAAGATATGCGGCACATATGACATCAGGACAGTATTCAAGAATAATACAACACTTCGCAAATGATTCCTACGAGTAAAACTACCAATAGAAGAGAATATGACTAAGAACTGCGTGCACTCCATCCCATGCAGATGTGGTAGGTTATACAAAGGCGAAACATGTCACCACCTCAAAAAAAAGGGTAGACAAACATTGCAAAGCTGTGACACGGGGAGATATTGATAAATCAGGCATAGCTGATCATGTATCGATGAATGGAGACCACCCTGTGGGATGAAGTTAAAAATAATAAACAGGGAACACCACTGGAAAATACGAAAACTAAAAAAAATCAGGACATATGCTAGGACACAACAGCCACCGAAGCAGACTGATCTGAACAGCATATGGGAACCGATATTAATGAATGACTGGAGAATATTAGATTTATAAGCCCTAAAATTACCCACTCCATAATTGCCCACGGGCGTATGGCATAGTGTTTAAGAGCGCGGGCTACCAACCCCAAGATTCCGAGTTCGATTCCAGGAAGTGACCTGGATAATAATAATAATGATGATAATAACAATAACAACAACAACGAAAAATACCTTAGGAATGAGAACCCAGGTTCGACATTTCCCTAAGACACCTGATGAAGGCTGGAGGATATATCAGCCGAAACGTTGTGTTAACAACAAGATGAGGACAAATATCCGTCAATTGTAAATAATATACATAATTTCTCATCTCTTAAATATAGAATTAATATTCTCTGCTATTTAGTAATGTCTGCTTTTATATTTGACTTATGACATGTTCCATATGATAAGACAAACGCACTTTTTTCATTGGGAGAGCTAATAACATTTTAGGAAGATATATATGCGTAAGTATATCAGCCCATGTGTTCTACTCTTCTGCTTTCAATCAGGGATGGAAATCGCTACGTTTCTGTTAATGTTTTTTGCTGAAATAACCCCGTGACCTAATTCAGCTGTTTACATTCATATTCGATTCTACGCTACTTATATAATGTCAAGCGAATTTTATGGAAATTTCAATAAGGAATACACAATAAGGAATTGAATACATTTTGCCAATTCTTAAGATATTCATAAATTCCGTAAACCATGTCTGTAATAATAATATTCTTCTCCTTCAATTGTTTCTAAATGTTGAAGAGCACGAATGTACATATAATAAAAATATATGCATATTCATAGAAATAAACATAAACGAATTTATGCACAAGCGTATATACACAGACGCTGATGTACGTGTTTGCAAACTTTCATTTCATTTTTTCATATACATATATGAAACTATATATGTATATAGATACATGTATACATGTATATACATGTACATGTATATATATATATATATATATATATATATA
>NC_069001.1:29058090-29065882 GCF_001194135.2 Octopus bimaculoides
ATATATATATATATATATATATATATATATGTGGATAGATACATACACAAATACATAAAGGGAGAGATAGAGAGAGAGGTACAGAGAGATAGGAAGAGTTACGGGGAGAGAGAGAGGTACAAAGAGAGAGAGAGAGAGAGAGAGAGAGAGATAGAATGATTGAGTGTTAGAGAGAGGGATAGATAGTGAGAAATATAGATTGACAACAAGATAGACAGATATTCAGACACAAATAGATAGATTGATAGATTGATAGAGGGATAGACATACAGACAGACATACAGACAAACAGACAGACAGACAGATAGATACATACATAGCCAGAGAAAGTCACACACAAACACACGCGCACAAAAGGGTGTGTGTATTATTGGCGATATATGTATGTATACGTGTGTATCTGTGTATCAGTGTCTGTGAGTAGGTGTGCTTACGTCCATAAGTTTGAGCATGCTGTTAATTGCATCTTGATATTTAATTTGTTCATATATTGTCTACACTATTTACCAATAATTTTCAGCCGCATAGAATCAAATCAATAACCGTACATAAGACAAATTCTGACGTTATAAAAACCATAGATTATTACAGTGTCTGCATGGTCCGTTTTCACCGTTGGCCATTTCATACTATCCAATTATTTACTAGGTTTCATTTACTGGTTTCCAAAATAATAATGGAGTTCGATTGTCTGAAGTGAATGATTATAATGTCGATTTGTTTCTTTCTCCAGTTCTTTGTTCCATTTTGTCGCGATGGACTTGTGTCTGTGCGTCTAATCATTATTCTGTCACATGATTAGCCAGAGAAAGTCACACACAAACACACGCGCACAAAAAGGTACACACACACACACACACACGCTCATGCACACGAAAACACAGGCATGCACGCACGCACAGGATACATACACATAGACAAATGAACACACAGACAATCACATGCACATAGTTTCTACACCCTAAGTGAAATCGCATTCAGAAGGCGTCCCAAACTACTCGCTTTTTGAAGTACACAAGTTCTATTTTGGCAAATATAACATTATAGAATAAGTAATTTACCTATGTGTATGTATGTGTATATATATATGTATATATATATATATATATATATATATATATATATATATATATATATATATATATATATATGTGTGTGTGTGTGTGTGTGTGTGTATATGTCTATGTGTATAGTCATGTAAGTTTCTATATGGATATATGTATAGGTATGTATAATATGTATAAAAGTGTTCTAATGTTAGTAATGCATTCCTGTGTAAAGTGAATTCTTTAAAAGCGTTTTGCGCTTTATAACTACCACAAACCACAAAAACAAGTCCAACAACAATTTTTCACATTCATCTGTGTGAAATTCTTGAAAGCAAAATATCTTATAATAATGGTTTCTCGCTTTATAAAATGCCTTATAGTCATACATTTTCTGACCATCTGTCCTATATACCGAACGTCAGTTTGATTCTTGCAATCTCTCGCAACTTTTTACAAACTAACTGAAGTATTATTATTGGCAAATAATGATCACCTCTCATTTTTAATATGATGGGTTTTCCGTGATATGATAATATATATGTCAGCCTAGAAAAGCCAAATTCGGAAAAATAAGATGTTGTCACGCTAACAGCATACAGCTCTATTTATTCGGAATTAGTATCTTTCTAGATAAAAAGAAGTTAGCATATATTGGAACGTTGGTGATGGAAGCTATAATATCTCAATAAAAGTCATGTAGGATTTAGGTTTTAGCTATTAGACAGAGAAGTGCAATCCTGGACTATTATAAATTTCAATATCTATGTTGCTGATAATTTGTACAAAATATATAACATGAGACCTATGACAAGGTAACATACTGATTCATCTGTTAGCTAACTTTTCTAACATAAAGTGAAACCCGACTGTCGAAACGCAACGTGTTCAAGATGTATATGACATTTTGCAAAAAATGGAAGACCACAACTACCATCCAGAAATTAAATTACTTTCAGAAACCATAACTTATGTAGTAGATTATGGCTGGAGATAACAGCTTGCTCAAAGTGACGGCAGTCAGCTTCCACCATGGCCTCAAGGCAGCTCCGGAAATTGAGACATGCATTTCAAACAGAGAATCTGTAAAGAGCTTCAAATACAATGAACCTGGTATCTGCTCGGCCTTCGTGTTACTGGCAGAATGGATGACGTCTTTCTCAACCACTTTCAAATCGTGATCCATATGATTGCACTCAAAGAATTAGGAGGCCAAAGTTTGGGGCTGGTGAAGTCGTAGGAACTCAACCACAAACACATGTGTTTGGAGATATGGAAAGTAGTCAAATGATGCTGCTTCATGTATGACCAACATGATGTAACCTTCTGCAAGTAGGGTTTGACATCACTCTTTAGTTGCTTCACTTCGTCTGAATTCAGCCGAACGCCCAGCGCAAAACGTAGGGAGTGCAAACGAAGTCAGAACGCCTCCTGTGTCTCTTACCGCCAGTAGTTTAGCTTGAGGCTCCACATGCCACGTTTTACTGCCTTTACAGTCGTCAAAGAGCATTGAACAGAAGTCATGATGTCAGAACTCTGATGCCTAGAGCGAATCATCATGATAAAGGTAACTCTTAATATTCAAATAGCTTCAATTTCGCCATGTCAGTTAATATTTTCTCAACAACATCATTAATCTATATGCTCCCCAAAGCTGTCCTATTTTAACCAATTCTTTCAGACCTTCCTGAAAAAAAAAAGGAGACAGAAATAGTCTTCAGATTTAACCCGAACAACACCATGTATATTTTACAATGCTTCTTCAGGTGGTAGACTGGAATATTCATTAGAACGATTGTATTATGCAATCAACAGATACCATCCGAAACACAAGGTATGAGAACACATATGTACACACACACACACACACACACACACACACACACACACACACTTACAGTCCCCCTTCCACACCATATGTATTTTCAGTGTAGTTGAGTTTTAACCATGAATTTTGGTCTACAGAATATGACACTTGCCCATGATATCTGGCAGCTCGATCGAATTTATGGTATCACAAAGGTAATGCACACATGCAAACCACACTGCAGTGCTGCACTGATATTTTTTACGCCATGCGAAGAGATATTTACATTAGGGCTAATGTGATTTGGCGGCGTATAACTACATTACAAACTTATATTTCTTGTATAATATGCATATTTCTCAATAGAGAAGAATAAATTATTTTGTCAAGGAATGACGTTGAATGCTACTTAACATGGGGATTATACAATGATGGGTGTTCACAAGACCCTCAATTTATTAGCGTCTAAAAGGTGTAGGTATTTTCGTACGACGAGATATAACAGTGATCATATTTAAGTTGAAATTTCTCGGAAAATATTTAGAAAGAATATATAAATCATCGTTTAAGATATCGATGGTCTCTGCACATGGTAATTGCTTTCATTTTGGTGGACTTCAACAGGCATTAGCATGCATGCTGTATCCTGAACTTATTTCTTTAGTGTCAATGATCTGGAAATAGATTTAACTACTAAGAGATACAACCACGTGGAAAGCACAGTGCCTCAGAGCCGGTTTCAAAACATCATCTGAAATGAAGTGTTCTCCGACTCAGTAATACAACTGAGATTTACATAGTGAAATAGAAAATTGAAATATGACAGAACATTAAGTTCATATATTTATAATCGTTCTCCCTGTTTGTCTCACTGCACAGGTATTTAATAAAATTGTAATTTTGTTTTATTAAAATCTAACGTGGTACTTTGTGATATATTTTTATTTTTATGATCCTCTCAGGAAGGGAAATATTGTATATAAAATTAATGGATTAAAAATCCAATTACTATTGTAATTCAGCATCGCTTTTTATGAAACTTAACTTGGCTCTGAAACGCTCACGGATCAAACCTATTACATATTGAATGCAATGAGAATCCAAGCGTAAGTTTAGTTCATTTAAGCTGATGGCCTCGTTTACGTAATAGAATGAGAATAGATTCAGCAACCGGTCATTTGCCAAAGATTTTATATTCTTAAGAAAGCAAATACGCAGAATGACTCTACGTAAATTATGTAAGAGTTTTATTATATCCTGAGAGGAAAATATAATTGAGAACTTGTACACGTAATCCTGAAATGAAATAGAAATAGTAACGTTAATTTGCCGACAATTCCGACACAAATACCATAGAGAAATTTATAAGGAACGTTTTCTTAAGTAGAGCATGAGGAAAAGTATTTTTACGAGTATCAAAGGATTGGATGAGAAACTCAATTCATCACTTTCTTGCCAACAATCATTGTAACGAATCATTTTATAGTTCGAGATGTCACTTTATTCACTTCGAAGAAACTACTTCCATTCTGCTCAGATCGATATTTTCGTCAACTAACTGTAAATTTGAAATCCCTCGCGGTAGTCGAAGTATATGAAACATAAAGCATACTGGTAAATATCTTATGCGAGTAACATTGACAATGATAGTTGATGTTCAATAAGCAATTGTATGTTACGCTGTATATTGTAAATATATTTTGATTTCGTTGAATCGGGAATATATCATCTTACGAATAATGAGTACCAATGTGTTAAGGAAGATATCTTATTGTTGTCGATTAACAAGGATGATGTATTGATTACTAATTTGGATAGACGACATTTCAAAGAGGGTACGGCATATTTGTTTACTGTCGCTATTTCAGAGGAAATGCAGCACATATAATCCGTTTCAGAGTCTCCAAGATATAGGGAAGAATGAAAGAAACTACCAACACTTTGAATTATTCTAAAGGCAGCAACATAGTAATTCTAAGTCTAATACGGTAGTACGCCTGGCATAATGCTTAATACTTTGTGAGTCTGAACGTTCTAAGTTCAAATTCCACCGGGATCCACTTCGTTTATCATCATTTGAATTTCGACAAAATAAGTACCAGTTGAACACTGGAGGTCGATGTAATCGGCTTATACCGTATTCGGAAATTTATGGCTTTGTGCCAAAATCTGAAATTGATTTGAAGTCAACATGTAGAAGATTGAGGGTCCCTGTTCAAACTAGCAGGTACACGTCATTCATTTGCCAGATTTCTTAGAGAATGCGTACGGTGACAGAAGAAAAGCAAGTGTTTGATGGCAGAGAACAACAAAATCAGATCGGAAATATTTAGTTAAGAAACAAATATTTCAACGTAAATATTTTAAATATGATATTCAAGATTCGAAGTAGATATCTAATATTGTTTTCTCAAATACAGGCGAAACAAAAGAGTAATGAACCGTCGTAATATTTCAGATCTGAATGGGAAGTTAACTCAAATAAATACAACAATGCAGATCCAACCTCTACCATTCCTGCAAATTTAATTTCGTATACGATAAGCTATTTTTAATTATAAGCAAAATTCAACACTTTTATGGCACTTTCATTTAATCATAGCTATATTTTAACTGAACTGAAATATATCGCACTGTTTTTTCTATTTGAACTGAAGGAAATATTAACACGTATAAGACTGAAGAGTTTCATTCAAACACATTAGATCATGCTGGGGGGTTCTTCTGTAGTGGGAGACACTACAAAACATCCAATGTGTAATTTATTGATAAAAAATGTTTAGTTTTGACGAATATCGATATCGGCACGCTTAGTTGAAAACAGAATTTGAAGGTGACAGTGTTTCAAGTAATGTGATGTTACAACTGGAACATAACATACATCAATATTATTTAAGGGAGACAAATTGTGTAACCTATTCTTGAAAACTTAGGAAGCTACAAATAAAAACCAAAGCACACGTAATTCATACATCACTGCCTTACGTAAGTTACAATTTTTCCTTCACAAATGGAGTATTATTCTGATAGCCTAACATCCATGATCCCTTCAATAAGAATCATTTCGTGTCAATAAAATGAAAGAGATCAACCTCAATGTTAGCAAATTAATGACAGGAAATATTTCACTATTTTCAGGAAATATGAATGCTCAACGAGCTTGCAAAATATCTGTCCCAGAAACATAAAGTAAAAAAAAAAATATATTAGGGTAATAGCAGGCGGTTAAATATCACTATTTGGGGAAAAAAATCCCTTCCAAAATGTGCCAGAAATCAACAATATTAGAGATGCAAGAAATAGTTCCAATGGCTCGTGTTACGTTTATATAAAGCAATGATTAAACAAGAAATGGCCTGCATGCATTTAATTGCCTAACGGGAAATTTAATAAATTTCAAGGAAATGTTCGTCTGAAAATTTAATTTCGTTATCTGTTTGAACTATTTCCTGTTTTCATTCACAAACTAACAGCAAATCTCTATTGCCCTGAAGGAGTTATTTGGATAGTCGAGAGGAGCCACTGCATTTCCTTTCCATGGTCAAACAATAATATTGATAAAACAAACACGATTGTTCGTATATTAAGCCTGTAGTGCATCAAACAACGTGAAGCAGTAGCTACTGAGTATGGCTTACATTACTATAGAGAATAGTTTTAGCTATGACGGGTTATATATTCTAAATAACTAGAGACATAAACAGAACAATGTAGCTTTACTTGCAAAGAGAAATAAATTAAGTCACTATATTCAGTCAAATAGAATTTTATCCAAAGCCCCAATATTGCGGATTATTAAAATAATAACCACGTTATTTTACAACCGGATACAGTATAAACTTTCTTTCCAATAATATTTTCTGCAAGTCTGTTTTATATAAAAAAAAAAGAAAAAAATGTCTTTGAGGAAAACGTTTGCTCTGAAGTACTGATATGCTGGGTGTGCTGGAAAAATATATCAAAAGCTTTGGAAAATATCAAACAACAGCAAAAGCTATCGTAACCCGTCAATAAAATGTAAATAGTAGAATAAAAGAACCAGAAGGAAAAAGAACAAAATAATTGCAAAGAATTACGAAAAAGAAACATCAATCAATATAAAAATAATGAAAGAAGGCAAACATTTTTTCAAATTAGAAAACGAAAGTTTGGACTATGATTGTATGAATGTCATGTGATCATCACTTTGATGTTCTCTTCGGCACGTGATGATGCATTGATGCAGTTAATGTCAGTAGCCATGCATGAAGTTATCTCTGCAAAATGTTACAAGTTGCGTCCAACGATATTTAAGTAGTGAGAGAAAAATTTGAATTTAGCAACAACACAAAACAGGGTTACATTAGTGAAATCATGGTGAATGAACCAAACCATTTGCAATTTAGCAAACCGACTCCCTAAAAACAGAAATCAAAAAAAAAAAGAAACATAAATGAATATATAAATAAAAAGGAAGTATAAAGAAATGGAATTATAGAAGTAAGCGAAGAGAAATCTAAAACAATCCGACCAAAACTCTAATATTAAAAAAAAGATCAATAATAGCACAACGTTAATAAAAAAATATAAAACAGCGGGGAAAATATCAAGAGGAGATAACAAAAATAGCATGATATTACTTGATTTGACCGAGCTAACGGTAAAACCTGTAACATGACACAAATTACAGTTGGCCGCTCTGTAATCCTGTCTTTTCACATGGATCTAAATAAATGTAATCATAAACATACCTACCTATCTACACACACACACACACACACACAAACACAAACACACGCATACATACATACATACAGACACATATGTATATAAATACATGTTTTTATATATATATATATATATATATATATATATATGTATACATACACATACATACACAAATGCATGAATGTGTATATATGTCAGTATGTATGTACGAATGTATATATATATATACACA
>NC_069001.1:29066511-29074142 GCF_001194135.2 Octopus bimaculoides
ATATATATATATATATAGATATATATATACAAACAAAAAATAGAGGGGATAAGAAAAATACTTATCCACCACTGTATAACATAACATGAATCCTGGAAGGCAACACTTGAAGTCTATAACATTTCTCTTTCCTATAACTAATCCATTTTACTACTCTCGCACTCTAACTCTTGCTCCTATTCTTCTTATGCCCTCTTCAATAAGAAACATATACTGTACCTATTAGTAACTGACGTTTGTATGTATCGGCTCTCATAAATATTTAGACCTCTGATGAAGCCTAGAGACGCACTCTCAACATCCAAACTTTATCGACCCATCCCTACAGAACACTGAAGAAATGTGACTAGCATGGAGGGTATCATGGCCTCTTGGCAGAAACGGTTGTAAGGCGCTGATCTTTTAAACTTTTACTCTTTTACGTATTACTAGTATATATTTGTGTAGCACACATTCTTTGCATGTGTATATATTATTATAATACTGTCTTCTGTTTTGGAATAAATAGACATAATACGTCTACCAGCTGATGTATGTCATTTTTGTACCCCCTCCATTTTCTTTTTATCCCCGCTCATAAATGATACTGGATTGCGAAATTGCCACGCAATAACCAGCACTTGGGTAGTAATAATTGGCCATACTATCAGTAGTATATTTGATAGGTACCATCCCTTACTTGGTTGGCTACCTAACCTCTGACCCTGACGGGAAAAATATATATATATATATATATATATATATATATATATATATATATATATATATATGGCACAACAAGACACCAATGTTTGCAAGAAATAGCAGTCGATAACCGTACGACGCTATGTAAAGCTTCACTGAAATTATAGAGGCAAAGGTGTGTACGGGCAGCAAACCTAAAAACATTTTCGCCGTACCTCTATGAAGAACGCCGTATAAATGGACAACCTAGAAGGGATGAACTGGTACTTGAGTCACGGACTTTCTAGAATACGTTTGTTATCGTAAGTCTCGCTAGTCTTCTTCAACGGCATCTAAAAGATACGTTTCATGTTTGTTAAAATTGTTCAAATCTGCAACTAATGTACAAATCCCTTTGTCTCTGCTCGCGGTACAAGCTTGAGTACGATTTTTTTTACATTTCATCTTATTCAAACACTTGTAATTATCATCTAAAAAATATTTGTGTATGGGTGTATGTAGCTGTGTATGTATATATATATACACGCATGCACACACTCACCTACACATGTATATGATAAAATTGAAAATGCATTGAAAACCACGCGGAAAAGAATGAGAATATAGTGACGCTAATTTAATTTATCAATGAAAGGATGAGAAGGTCATTAACAGTTCGGACGTCAGTTTTTTTATCAGACAGTATTGGAATGTTGGGAATGTTTGCTAGGATAAATTCAATCCGCAGGATCCCTAAGTAAAAAGGGAAATAAATCACTCTACACCAGAGTAGTTTAAAAAAGTGAACTTCCTCATTTTACATTTCCTACCCAATGGCTATGTTTCATTCGATGCGACCGTGTGTTGGTTTGAACGTCTGTCATTACATTTAACGTTATACTTAAACTAGGCGTAGCACCATGCCTGGTTTTACACACAAACACACATAGAACATATACATGTACGTATATATATTGTATAGAAATGTCCAGTGGAAAGGCATGACTATATCTGAATTGAGATATGACCTTACAGAAAAAAAAAATACAATTCTAAGTGAGGTGTATATTTAAAAAAAAATATACATGAGAATGAACTTAATGTAGCGGATATAGGGAATAAAGGGCTGCTGTATTGTTAACGTAAACAAGTATTATAGGAGTAGAAAGAGTTAACGAGAGAATAAGCTGCGTAAAATGGACTTGTGTTTGCATATGAACTGTTATTCGGTTGTATTTAATACGTACGGTTGAAAAATAAGTAAACAAAGAAAAATAGTTCTTAATATTACGATTTAGACAGAAATACTTGCTGTGGCTATACAGATGAGAAAAGAGCTCTCAGAGGTTTGTTATTATTGGTGGTAGGGATACTGAAATATAAGTCCATTCATTTTGGATGAATGTGAGGCTGGGAATTGTTTCTCTGTAGGAGAAACTAATACTCTTTTTAGGAGACGGGTCACTGTCACTCTAATCTATAAAAAGTGTGCTTACCTGTTATAAGAATACTTCCGCCTCTTGCCATTTATACATATGTTGATTAATAGACTATCAACGCTACATATCCTACTAATCAACAATGTCCATTATTTTGAGGTATAATGTTTATATTTTCAATTTTCAATGCACATCTTCAATGCATTTTTATATGAAAATTAAAAATGTTGCGACTTTTTCGAATCCTACACCTATCACTAAAGGAGCTGATTAATATTTTGGAGATCAAGAGTACGTGTGTGTATTTCGTTATATTTAATCGTAAAATCCAATTTATGCATGATATGACATTTAATAACAAATATGTAGAGGAATGGCTATATAGTAGGCGTTCATTTTATAGTAGGATGAAAGTTAATAGTGTTCACATGGGTTGGGTGTCAAGTAGATTATTGCAAATTGTTAAAATTACTCTTTTCTGCATACAGTTGCTGATTTAATTTTATATCGTTTTATTCGATTATGCTTGATTCGGGAGTAATAGGCCGAAACTCAGGTATCAGAATTGCATTTATGTTCTTCGTAGTTACGTAAGTTTACAGCACCATGATGTCTCCTCTACCTTATTTGACAAAGAGGGCGTCTATGTTTCTTTTCTCAGTATTTAGAAATTGATCAAGACAGCAAACTGGCACAATGGTTACCGCACCGGCAATTTTTTTTTTATGCGTCAGATGCTGTAGAGACAGACTTTGCTTTTCATTCTTTCGAGGTCGAAAAAAATAAGTACCAATTGAATCCTGGGGTCGATGTATTCGACTGCCTAGCTCCCCCAACATTTCGGGTTTTGCGCCTATATTAGAAAGGAATATACACAAAATGTGAGGTAGTTAACTGGTAAAATCGTTTCGATGCTACAAAAAATGCTCAAGGGCTTTTTGTCCGACTTTTCTTTCTGATTTCAATTCCGCTGGGGTAGACTTTACCTCTTATCTTTTCAGGGTCCATAAAATAAGTACCTGTTGATCACTGGGTGTCTATGTGACTGACTAACTCTCCTCAAAATTGCTAGCTTTGACCCACATTTTGAAACCATTTGAAAGTGTATTTTGTGCGCTTTTCATTTGGCAGAAACATTGCTTTGTAGTGTATTATTTTGCTGGAGTTCATTTTTGCATTTATTTCTGTTTGCTTCTGCTCTTACAAATATTTTGCTACATTTCTAATGTTTACATATTGCATTTGGAAATATTTGCTGGATGTCGCTGTCCACTAGCTTAAACAATACGTTGTTCAATATTTTTGAAGATATTCATCTTGAAAATTTCCTGTTGGTTAGCTCTCTTTTATTTACAATGTTTTCTCATAAAGCACACACTCACACATACAAGACTGTGTGTATGTACGAGTTATTGTGTATATGTTCCAATGTACAGGTTACCGTTTAATTATTTCAAATGTGTGTGCTCTTTTGAACGAGTTCGCTTGTCACAAAGATAAAAAAAAAATCACCCCAGATTATATAAACAACAATGATGAAGTTTAACAAGTTGATCTTGAACAAAATATTCCATTATTATTGTTTTCAATTGCAGATTGTGTTTTCACTCTATTTGTTGACTGTCCGAGATCTCCAGTTTTCCAAGATTTCTAACTCAGCCACGGATCTTGTAAAAAAAATCCCAAATATTAATCTGAGTAGAATACAATAAATTGTAATGTTGTCGCTGTCGCATATACTCGTCCTCGCTGATTTTAAGGCTCACCGACATGTATGCAGACCGCTCACGTATACACATATACATTAATTTACTCTTCTGTTCCTAATATCAATATGAAGCCTTTGAAATTTGGACATAGAGCTTGTGATGAGAATAGTGCAGTAAGTTTTATTGTGTCGGAATGTTTGCATCAGTTTTTCTACAATATTTATAGCTGTACTTATCGCAGGCAACAGCTGTTGCCCGGATGATATTGCACATTTTGTATGGGAGACCATTATCCTACATCGAAAGGTATTTATATGCTGATACTTTTAGACGTGTGCTGTTCACATTCGTAATATCGGTTACAAGTTTTGACACAAGTCCTTTCTTATCAACTGATAATACTTTATTGATCCCGAAGGATAGAAGGCAAGGTCGACCTCGGTAGAATTGGAACTTAGAACGTGAAGACGGGTGAGATGCAATTAATCACTTTGCTCGGCGTGCTAACGATTCAGCGAGATTGACGCCTTAGCTCACATTTGTAACATCAACCACAATTACAAGTGCTTCTGGAACATTCAATAGCAGCATTTAATGCATGGTCTACTTATCATAAAAGCTACGAAGCAACCAATCACGAATGAGGAAAAGATTCGATCTCATTTCTGTAATTAAGACACTATTACAAATATGTTGCTCATCAACTATAAAATATCAAACACAGAAGAAGGCAAATTTAGTCGCACCCTCTTGTAGCTCTCTTTAAGATTCCAGTTTTCATAACCTTTCAAAATATGGTCATCTTCTAAACTTCCTATCCTATTTAATGATCCTTTCACATGATCACAACCCTTGCAATTTTAGAGCCGTATGCAACCTTATCGGTATGTGCATAGTCTTGGTGAAATATTGACTCACACTTTCGCTTTTGCGCACTTGATTAACGTTTGTGTTTTTGCACACGTTGGTTAGCAGATACCGTTGGAAAGATACAATCATTTGAGACTCAAATGTTGTCTGTGAATATATGTAGCTACTTCCTACGTGATTTCTCATGAGATAGATAGGACATTTCCGTATCGTAATGTGTAAGGAAATCTCCAGTTGATATCATGAATTGT
This sequence comes from Octopus bimaculoides, assembly GCF_001194135.2. NCBI lineage: Eukaryota > Metazoa > Mollusca > Cephalopoda > Octopoda > Octopodidae > Octopus > Octopus bimaculoides. The sequence continues at coordinate 29,071,444 of NC_069001.1, forward strand.
GAGTTTTAACTGTTATGAAGTATACTTACAGTACATACCGAATGTTGCTATTAATGCTACTCCAGTAAACATATCGTCTTATGAAAAGAATATGCTGCCATATATTGGAAATCTCTTATCAATTTCTTTCACACTCTAACACGTGATATTTGCATCTTATATTTTCATCAGTAGCAGAGCCGTGTAGTAAAATCGGTTTGACTGCACCTTCAGAGAATATTCATTTTGGAAATAGAAAAGCAGCTTTTCTGAACTAAACTATAATGCATGTGGTTTTGATAAAACATGACTCTATACGGGCTGAAAAGGTTAGTGTTAGAGTTGGTCTTTATCATAACTGTAATTATTTCTATTATATATTACTAAGACGTCAATGATATAGTTACATGTAACATGCCTTTTTGCACTTTTAGCGCTTAATAATATAGTTTTATGAATGTTACAAACAAATAAATAAGTGAATGAATTAACAAAACGAATACCGACTTAGCGCCACAAATACAAAGAAGCAGAGGTAAGCAATTTCATCAGGTTCCTTCATTGGAGTGATATATATATATATATATATATAAAATGATATCAAACATTTTCTTTTCAGATACGACTTTGAGTATTTTGGTCAAAGAATGGTTCAAAAACTTTAAGGTAATGTAGCGACACAGAGGAATTATGAATTGGATTGCATTACATAGCTCAGAGATTGATGTTATTTATGAAGTCAGTAGAGTTGCTATTAATTTCAATCATCATTGCACGAATAACTCTCTATCAGGAAAACATCTGGTTTCTAATCCTATCAGTATATTGATAAATTACCTAGAGAAAAGTGTTTCAGATATGTATTTAAGAATAAAAAGCCAGTTAGTGATCTAAACTAAATTAAAGCTACGTAGTTCTCCAGAAAGATTTTGGAATCGCACATTTTATTGTGTATCTGCATGGCTATTGTTGCAGGTGATGTGCGCTTATATACTTGCGTTTGTATTTCAATACGTGAATACAAATATTCCATTAAATCATTGTTTTCCATGATGGTTGAACTGGAACGTAACACGATATATGTTTTCTTATGTTTAATATCATTAAAAAACAAAACAGTATTGTTTTTTTGTCCTTTTAACTTGCCCAACTTTATGACGAAGAAGATTTCCATAGATACAAAGTCTAGTTTTTTCTACGCTTTTATAAAGAGAGTGAAATCCAAAATTTCATTAATATTTGTGGGGTTTGATATCTGTTTGCATTGACTTAACGATTGCTGATACTATATACAAAGGGGAAAGTGAAAATAATCGAAGGATTCTATATCAGAATATCATATGCTGCCATGAATGTACGATAATAATTGTACGGGAATATTTAATGCTGTAGGAAGGCTTCCTTAGAACTTGAAGATTTCATTTGTGTAGCGAATTACAAGAACATGCTTCCCAAGCTCTGTTATAGGGATTCAGAGATAAGCGAAAGAGTTGATAGCTAAGCAGACATACATTATATTTATTGGCCTTTATTTCAACAATGGTGGGTTATATGAAATATCGCCAAATTTGCATCCACATCTTTCATATGCCCTTGATCTCACTTGAAAGGTGAAAGCTATTTGAACATCGGAAGGGAATAAAATGATAGCTACACCATGTGTATGAGAATCATAATCAACCATTCATTATTGAAGTTAACAATATTTAAATGCAAATGAGCCGATGTGAGAAAACAATTGGCATTGATCTTAACAGAAAATAATACAACTTCGATGATATTTATTTCACAATAATAATAATAATAATAATAATAATGATGATGATGATGATGATGATGATGATGATGATGATGATGATGATGATCACGATGATAATAAGAATTATAGAGAAACATAATATTTCAAAGGAATATAATATCTCATTCATGTTTTAACATTAACAGTAAGCCTTGTGTCCCTTTAGGAAAGTTTTATCAGTTGCATGTGTTTGATCCATGTCTCCATTGTCAGGATAAGTCCTCTTCTAACAGTCTCGGAAGGTGTTTAAAGTGGTGTCACAGTTGCTTTCTTTTCCCCAGAATAAAGAAAATACAGCTATCTACAGTACCATGTACGTCCATCTAAACGTTGAGGAAGATCGGGACATATTTACGTTTGACTAATGACTTACGCCGTGAATTTATTCAAATTCAACAAGAGTAAAATAACATTAAACATACTCTATTGTGCATGACCATCTTTAATCCAATGGAAAACCAGCTCAAGGAGACCGTGCATGGACAGTAACGCATTGAATGACCGAGTTCTGCTTGAGTCATTTTCCTCTCCATCTCGCAATGCATTACTGCAGCAGTCCTTCAAGACCGTTGAACCCTGAAGGCTTCTACAGAATCAAACAGATCTGGCCTTCACATGCATAGCAACGCAAACACTAATACGTTAATTAACCCACAATTGAGACCCTGACAGCGGCTACTGATCTGGGTTAGAGAGAAATAAGAGGTAGTTCGATACTTCTCAAACATCACCAAGTTTAGAACTAGGTCTCTCCAATTCATGTTCCTAAATGTTATCTTAACTGATATATTTGTTAGTATTTTACTGGTGGTAATAAATAACATGATTTACACACACTCACACACACAGAGACACAGACACACACACACACACACATATATATATATATATATATATATATATATATATATATATATATATA
>NC_069001.1:29074411-29075523 GCF_001194135.2 Octopus bimaculoides
TATATAACGCATAAGTGTTAATTATCTCCGTATATGATATTAGATATTTAATATAAAATAAACTGTCATAATTATACTGGTTGCAATTCAAATATCAAGGTTGAAATTCAAAATCATTGATGTACTAATGAAATGTCTCAGCTTTCAAATATATTTAGTTTCGTTTGCTAATGTATATTTATGTATGTAGTGGTCCCTCCTTCAGAGTTTAATCAATCGACGGAGTATTGCTCACAACCTGAGGCTGGTATTACATTAAATAACAGGAAAAGTAATAAAGAAAAACATCTTGCGTTTGACACGCTGATTAATTACCGAAATTCACGCATAAATATGTTGCCAAAGAATGTATAGTATTAATGATTAATAATAATTGTTGTCATTTTTGCAAATTGATAATTTGTATAAAGGAATCACATGGTGTGTGCATCTAAATTATGGATTACAATTCTACATTATGAAAAACACTTTGACTTATTTAAAAGTTATATATCAACTTTAAAACAGCTTCCTTAAAGGGTTCATACAATACAAACATTTCTTTCATAGCATGTTCCCAATAACACCGAATCAAATGCAGTGACTTAATGCATTATTCACTTGTGGAAGATAAGTGTCTTCATAATTTTTATTAAGACTAATGGATTTTCTTCTCAAAATGGTCATAATCGCAATTAATTAAAAATTATTTTTGTCTATATATATTATAAAGAACTATAGTCTCGAGTTACTTGAATATATAGTTAAGTATATACATATCAGCATGCATGAGAGTGTTTGCATATATAAGAAATTATGTGTACGTACATTTAGTCGCATAAACAAGTATATTATTTAGGCATTTATGTATGTGAGTATGGTATAGCGAACAGAGTAAACAAAATTCAATAATTACTTGTGTATTTGCATGTTTGTGGTTCTGTGTCTGTGCATGCATGTAGGTACAAATTATATGCATATAAATATGTGTTTTTGCGCGCGTGTGTGTGTGTGTGTGTGTGTGTGTGTGTGTGTGCATTCTTCTTATATATTATTTGGCACAATTGCAAACATCTAATTAGGGCACGGAGTGTTTCATGCAAAGGACTTATATATATATATATATATATATA
>NC_069001.1:29075542-29079212 GCF_001194135.2 Octopus bimaculoides
ATATATGTGTGTGTCAAGTAATAAGTATGTGTGTGTGTGTGTGTGTGTGTGTGTGTGCGTGCGCATGTGTGTATGTGTGCGTGTGTGTAGATATATTCATGTACATATACCTCTTATCTTTTCGCTTTTACATGTTTTAGGCGCGAGGCATACGTCATTGGAACGCCTTTTTGTTTGATCTCTTTCGTAAAACCTGATATTTATGATATCGAATGCTTTTGCGTAACCGCTAATGTACGTGAACGCAAACACTCCGACAGCAGTCAGCAAGTGTCCTGTTTCCTTCCGTTTCCGACTACCATTCCACTCAAAACCCTTTGTTCGGCGCAAGCCTATAAGTTAAGTTATCTGCCTAAGATGTCACCCAGCATGTATATATATGTATGTGTACATACTGTATAAATATGTATGTATATCTGTGTGTACGTATGTATATTATATATATTTATAAAGTAGCAATTAACAATTTATTGACAGGTGTCACTTCATTACACCCATTTCTAACACATTTTTTTTAAATAATTAAAGAGTTCATTATATCATTATAAAAAAAAAAAATGCTTTCATCAGATGAATGCAGGAATTTTACAATCGGTGATATTTAAAAAAAAAAAAATTAAATCCATGACACATATTTTGTGATGCTCCACATCACCTTCTATATTTACGAGAATGTATTGCCCTTTCGTTTCATCTCCTATATCTTTGTACGTAGAGATGTTGGTTATGTTCTTAGTTTTGGTTATAGCATTTGTAAGAGGCCTTGCATGCGTGGAGATATTACTTTCAGATATGTCAGTTTTATCTGCAGGGATGTTTACATTAGGTGAATACTTTGTTTGCCAAATCATTATTAAAGAGGAAAAGAAATTGTTAAAACTATGCTAAACACTTGCCTTTATGCTCATCATGAATCTAGCTTCAATGCTCTCAAGGTCCCTTATCCAGGGAAGAATATTTCGTGATGCTTATGGAAATATAATCTTTCTTTAACACTATGCACATTTTATTAATGATTTGGACAAAAATGGATGGATCAGTTATATAAAATTTTGTAGGGAGAGTAAAACATGTTCTGAAGTCAGAAACCTGGTTGGAAACATTGCAACAAACATTACTCCACTAAGTACACTGAAAGTGCCTGCTGGTATTGATAAGGTCATTGAAAGTTCTATTGAGAACTGAAATCTACCAGCTGCTTGTGCTATGGAGACATTTGAACCTAGAATAAAAATAACGGTTCAGATATTACATGGTATTGTGCCAGACAATGTAAGGGAGAAGATACTCCATTTACCATGACTGCTACTTCATTTATAGACCATGGATATTAAGAGGATTTGAACTCAATACGCACACGGTCTAAATAAACAAGGCAGTGCATTTAATCTGGCGCTTTAAAAGCTCTCTAAAGCCATCATATATACAATAGATGATAGCTTAAAGCAATTATCTTCACCGATAATATATAATATGCTATGTTATTTTCCATTAACTCGAGGCAATGGCAGATCATGGTCTTCATACACCTGCCGAGGGTTACACACTTCGTTGCAACATGAATGTTACCTCAAAGTTTTACTCAAACGACTTATTACAGATTCCGTTTAAATAAGTTACACTGCATGCATTGTTATGTCGGTGTTCGTATATTTAATTGGAATTAGTTCTGTTGACAATGGATTTCAGCACAGTTTATTTTCGTATTTCGTCTTTAAGTAATGACATTCTTAAGGAAACCAGTGGAAAATTTACTATTTTCCTAATGGGAATTATAGACTTTATTCACACATTTCTCACGCTCACTCTAGTACGTTTTTCTATGTACGTAATTATTCAATATATTTGCTTGTATTATTAAGTTTGCCTCGTCTGGTGTATGCAAGCATATTTCTTGTACTTATGCGAATTACTGTTATTCTTCAATCTCTAAAGACATTAATGATTTATATTTGTCAATATTTGAGTATAAGAGAATACACAAAGTCATATTTTACAAGTGATTATCAAAACAAGTTTGAAATCATGGCGTTTCTACTACACACACTTCACCTGATTTTGTGGCTGCTGCTGCTACTACTCTAACTAGTACTATTGATGCTGCTGTTCCTGCTTCTGCTATTACTGCATACCTAAATCATCGTAATCGAATTTGTCATTGTTGATGTAGTTATTATTATTAGTATTATTATTATTATGATTATAACTATTAATATTATTATTGGTGTTATTTCGAAAGAGTCTCCAAACCCCAAAGAATTCCTCTCAACACATGGCTATGATACTCCCTTACTACTTCTGCTTGTGATCAGAGATGCACAAATCGTCAGCCACTAAGGGACATGCTTAACTAGTTAAGGCCAAACAGCTGACAGGTAAATCTGTATTATTGAGCAGAATATTGGTTGTACCCCTTCTTTTATACCGAGAAAAAACAATATACATGATTAAAAAAGTCCCAATCAGTAAAGAAGCCTGAATGCCACTGCCTGGTACTGATTCACATTTCTTCTTCTTCTTACTAAGCGGCGGGCTAGTAGATTCATTGGCAAGATGGACGAAATGCTCAACAGTATATCGCCTATCTCCACATTATGTGTCCAAAGTCCGCCAAGGTCGACTTTGCTATTCAGGTTTTCGGGTTCCATAAATTAAGTACCAGCTAAACACTGAGGTTGAGATAATCGACACATCCTCTCCTCCAAAGATGCTGCCCTCACGACGAAATTTGAAACCATTATCATTATTATTATTATTCATGTACACTCAGCATATTAGACTGTTTTGTTACTGAGTATGATGCTTTCTTGTTTTCATACTTTACTTTTTCAGGTAGGTGTTCAGGCCAACTGTGGCAATCATTGTTAATTCCTGTTGCAAAAGTCCACGACCACCCTCTTTCCTTGGCAGGCAGAGTCGTTCTGTTTCTGACTTAACGTGGTGCATTCTATGTATTGTCAGCAATTTTCATATTTTTCTGTCAATATTACATATTTCAGTAATTGATCAGTTAATGATATTGAAACTGTAGGTCAACACCGGTATGGCTAAAGGAATAAAGCCGAACGAATTGAAAGCAGTACTCATTGCCTATTTTAAGCCTCGTACATATCATTGCCTTTTGCCGATCCGCTAATCTACGGGGCTTAAACACACCAACACTGGTGGTCACGTGATGGTTGAGTTCAAACACAAGCACAAATGTACACAATCGTACACTTACGATGCGTTTCTCTTGGCTTCTCTTCCACTTGTACTTATACGAATCTGGACGGTCGGATGTTACACCAGAATAAACATTATCAAGCTTTAGTGGGACTGAACCCAGAAATATGGGTTTTGGCAAATAAAATTATTACTTAATTAATAATAGGTCTTTTCTTTTATTATGCGGATAAATAGCAGGGATTTTGTGAAATTATAACAGATGTTTTCAGACAAGATCCCTCTAAAATAATTCCGTTTTTGTTTTGTTGTTATAGGGCATCAACTAATATTTCTGTCAAGGACAGAATTATATTTGATTTTACATTTGTGTAGGCACACATTCGCAACATTTGGCTACACTGTTGCACATACAGAGCTCTTCCATAGTATACGTAATATAAATATACGTGTGTGTGTGTGCAAATATATACGTGTATATATATATATATATATATATATATAT
>NC_069001.1:29079443-29081221 GCF_001194135.2 Octopus bimaculoides
ATATATATATATATATATACATATGGATACATATAGATACACACACATTATATATATATATGTGTGTGTGTGTGTGTGTGTGTGTGTGTGTGTGCGTGCGTGTACACATACACCCTCACACGCACATATATCATTGTTATCGTAACGACTAAAACCATATTTTCCAGTGTCTCTCATTAGAGATATTTCATGCCATATATTTTAAAGCTTTTTCCACAATATATGATAATTTGTAAAGAGGTGAGTTAATGTAAAATATGATAGCGTATATTAGGAAATATAATAAAGAAAAGACGAACCTGTTAATATTCTGTCTGCTTTTCCTTACTCTTTAACCTGTGTGTTCTATACGTTATATATTTCTAGCGAACGGATACATCTATGCATACATACATATATACTCACATACATAGAAACATATATAGCATCATTCATATATATATATATATATATATGCATACGTGTGTGGCTGTGTATTTTGTGTGTGTTTGTTTGTGGCTGTGTGAGGGCGTATAGTAAAATGTGTGTAGTTGTACACTTATATGATCCTATCGTGTAGATATCGGTCACGGTTCTGTGTTCAATGGACTATATTAGTATTCGCTTAACTCCTGTATCTGTAGGCGTAGGTCTACTTATGATTGTAAAACCTCAAACATATATATATGCCTACATGCACCAAAGTGGAGGCGCAATGGCCCAGTGGTTAGGACAAAGGACTCGTGGTCATAGTGTCGCGGTTTCGATTCCCAGACCGGGCGTTGTGAGTGTTTATTGAGCGAAATCACCTAATACTCCACGAGGCTCCGGCAGGGGTGGTAGCGAACCCTGCTGTACTCTTTCACCACAACCTTCTCTCACTCTTGCTTTCTGTTTCTGTTGTGCCTGTAATTTAAAGAGGCCAGCCTTCTCACACTGTGTCACGCTGAATATCCCCGAGAACTACGTTAAGGGTACACGTGTCTGTGGAGTGCTCAGCCACTTGCACGTTAATTTCACGAGCAGGCTGTTCCGTTGATCGGATCAACTGGAACCCTAGACGTCGTAAGCGACGGAGTGCCAACAACAAAACATGCACCAAGAAAATGATGCTGCACGCAGATTAATTACGCATGTGCATACATATGTATGTATGATGATAGATATGCATATATGATTTACATTCCTAAGATACTTTACGTCACTTGCAACTGTCCAATCAGCTGGCAAAATGAGTTGCATCTGTAATACATATAGCCAATCTAATAACGTTGTATGCCACACCGAATCTCTCTCAGAACTCAGTGTAGAGCACAGTCAGTTGCATATTAATTTCAGTTGATTATAATTTAGTTTAACACACATCCATGCCAGTGAAGGCCAGGAATGTTCCTCACTCAATGTCTGTGAATATCTCTACTTGCATAAGGCAGCGGCGAACTGGGTGAAATGCTTAGCAGTATTTTGTCTGTCCTTAGGTTCTGAGTTCGAATTACACCGAGGTCGACTTTGTCTTTCATCCTTTCGAGGTCGATAAATTAAGTACCAGTTAAGCACTGGGGTCGATATAATCGACTTAATCCCTTTGTCTGTCTTTGATTGTCCCCTCTATGTTTAGCCCCTTGTGGGCAGTAAAGAAATAAGAAACGTTAGCACGCCGGGCGAAATGCTAAGCCGCATTTCGTCTGTTTTCACGTTTTTAGTTCAAATTCCGCTACGATCGACTTTGCCTTTCATCCTTTAGGGGTCGATAAATTAAGAATCAGTGGCGTGCTTTTGTCTATCTAACTGACTGACCC
>NC_069001.1:29082144-29090805 GCF_001194135.2 Octopus bimaculoides
ATATATATATATGTGTGTGTGTGTGTGTGTGTGTGTATGTGTATGTGTGTGTGGGTGTGGGTGTGTGTGTGTGTGTGTATGTGTGTATATGTATCCACACACATACACGCACACGTACACACACGCACGCATATTCATACCGCTATAAACAATACTAACGGAAACGTACATATTTGTGCATAGTGTTTTTTTACAGTTCCTTATAAATGCCTGCGCATATTTTCAGCTTCGTACAGAGGGAGAGCTTAATTTCTTGGTAGCATATGATTAATATAACTTCATTTTGTCATATATCTGTTTACGGTTAAATAAATTATGAATATATAAACAAACTCGAATAAGAAGGTATGTATATATGCATGAGTACATATGAACGGAAATCTATTTACATACAGCCAATGCTTATATGAATATATAATTGCTTCCTTATAATAGAGTCAACAGGTTTGGCTACACGATAATGTCAATATTAACTATACATTTATATATAGAGAAAAGACAACTGCTTAGAAGTGTTTCAAGGAAAAAACTTACCTACATACGCTAATGCACGAAACACGTACATGAAAAAACTTCACTTCTGTGCACAATTAGATTAGATAGTATGTTTTTAGGGTAGTTGTAGTTTAATGGATTGCTAGTTAGCTTGAATAATAATAATAATAATATCGAAAAAAATACATTGGGAATGTTCGAAATTTCTCCAGGTCATATAAAGAAAGCTGCGGAGTATATCAGCCGAAAAAGGTGTGTTAACAATAAACAAGATGAGGACAAATATCCGTAAAATGTATATATTTCGTCATCTGTCAGATATAGTAATGTATGTATGTGTATATATATATATATATATTTATAGATGAGGAGTTTCATATACACGCATTCACCTAACATCTATAGACACTTTCAGCGTCCGTCGATAAAATCCACTCTCAAAGATTCGGTCGGCTTAAGGCTATAATAGAAAACACTTGCCCGTTACCGTGGAATGGGATTGAACGTGGAATCTCGTGATTGGGAAGTAAACATCTATCCACACATCGATACATGCGCCTATATATGTACGTCATGAGAATATAGTATCAAGTGTCGTTTCTTTTATGAAAAGTACTTGAAACGGGCACAAAGAGTAATGTGTTCAACCGATTCCAATTGCCCGAGTTATAATCCCTGAACACAAATTCTTCAAGATATTGAAGAACACAGATATCAAACAGGAATAAAACTAAAAGAACAAGATATTTGGGTCATTGGGGGCAGGCAATGCTCTACAGTCCTTCATACTTTTACTATTCCTCCGTATTTCTACTTCTCGTTAAGAGTCTAAGAATAGAAGCAATATTGAAATAATCTAATTTTCTTAACAATATAATTACAAAATATCAAAAAAAAAAAAAAAAAGAGAGATGGAAAAAAATGAAGAGCTGCATGAAATGGTAAAAAAAATGAAATGCTAAAGAAAAAATAAGAATTAATATAAAATCGCACAAAAGAAATAATGAAAAGAAGAATGAAACTGAAAGATTGTTAACATCAAATAAATCAACTCTAACTTGAAGAAGCAACTGTAACGAAACTCTACGAAAATTCCATGTAATTGACTTGAAAGTGGTATTGATTTAATACTGTTATTTTCATGGAGTCAAATTATTTTCAGCTAATCCACAACAATACGTGGCTAAATAATAGCATACGAACAATTCAGCGCGTACATAACACACACACACACACACACACACACACACACACACACACACACATATGTGTATTCGTGTGTGTGTTTTTGTGTATGTGAGTGCGTGTGGGTATATGTATGGAACTATCATTCTCGCTTACCCTCATTATATGTGTATATAGGTCTGTGCGTGTGTGTGTGTGTATATATATATATATCGATACATACATACACACATTTATATAGATATATAATATATTATTTATATATATACATTATGCATATCTTAACATGTGTGTGTGTGTGTGTGTGTGCGTGTGTATGTGTGTGTGTGTGCATATGTGTGTATGACTGTCGACATGGATGCGTGCAACAGAAACAGAAGTGGGAGGACGAGAGGGTTAGCATGTGTAAACAAGTAAAACTCTTGATCATTTCAGTCCTGATAATGCTTGTCGGTTTTCTAACGTCGATGCAGCTAGCACTGGAAATGAGCGCCAGGTTTATTTTTCAAAATGAAAATGCATACATGTTGCAAAGAATCTAATATAGGTTATGATCAGATAATTCATCTGAATGTATCTTAGTTATATTTTCTTACTGGATAACATCAAATGAAAGCGGCCAAGTGTGATATGGTTTTGGGATTTATTCGACTATCACTACCATTTCATATTTTATACTGATACTAGGATTAAGGTTGTCAGTTTTGTAAATGTCTAAGGAACGGTGTTCCTTCTGTATTATTACTTCATTGTATAGCGAATCAAGCTGTTCCGTTAATCGGATCAACTGGAACCCTCGTCGCCGTAACCGACGGAGTGTCAACCAATCGAAAGCATAATATAGAGCAACGAGTATGTGTTTCATGACACCGGTTTCGAAATTCTTTCAGTTCCATCAAAAGACGCGCGAACTGCCTGCGTCATTCGAAAAATACTATATCATACGTTGATATGATATGATATGATATGATATGATATATGGGTGTGTGTGTGTGTGTGTGTGTGTGTGGTGTGCGTGCGTGTGTGTGTGTGTGTGGTGTGCGTGCGTGTGTGTGTGTGCGTGCGTGTGTGTGTGTACGTGCGTGTGTGTGTGTGTGTGTGATTCCCACTGTACATCTAAACATTTATAACAAATAATGCGTTTCTCAGTGAATAGAATTAAGAGGAAGTTCAGAACTAGTAAAATCCATTATCATGATATTATTTTCTATGTGAAAATTATAGAAATGATTATGAGAAAGCTCTAAAAATTATAACCAGCTTTAATGATTAGTGATAATTATGGCTTCTGTTTGATTGAGTACAGTGAAAATGCAAAAAAACTGAGAAAGCAGCTATTATGTTGCTTCAGGTTTTTTCCCGTTTGCGAATATTATATTTTTTCATTTTATCGTATCTGAGAATATGTAACACAAGCAGTCTTTAATATATTCACATCTTGTAAGATTAGTATAATGTAGTGCATTAGAATTAGTATATTGACTGGTCTTCGTAGACGAGACAGATACTGTACTGAGAAGACTGAACTGGAATTCGTTCGTAATTCGAACATCACTTTATGATGTTTTTAATCTATTTTATGTAAAAAAGAAAAAAATATTAGGAAAAAAAAAAGAAGAGGAAACAAAAGGGGAAAAAAAAGCTGCACGTATAATACGTAACTTAGAAGCAACGCTACGGATGTACCAGCACACACGAGATTTAAGACATAGCCGACCACGAGATTGAGACATGGCGAACCGCATGCATTTCTCATGAGGAGTTCCGGAATGTGGTTTGTGTGACCACTGCTAAGAAGCTTAAAAAAAAAGCCCTTAGAAAATCGATTATAGCAGCGACTCCATCTAAGAAAATCTGAAGAAGGAATATTATTCCGAAGTAACATATCAGGTATAGAGCCCATTGTTTGTATTATAGTGCATTGATGTACCCCTGAACATGGCATGCTTTTGCATTTTTTGTCCGATGTGTAAGATTTCCACCCAATAGTCTGAGTCGTTGAGGTAGGTACTGAAGTCAGTTTGTAAGAACTACCGGATGAATTAATCATGAGGGGGAAGGTACCTCTCAAAAACAACACAACCCAATAATGAATGCCAGACAATCTTTAATACTAAACTTGTGACTGCATATCTCATGAGAGTTAACCCGTTTAAAACTCCAAATCCCCATCATATTCTACCTTCACCGGAAACCGACATTGTACAGGTGATAACGGAAATGTATAACAAATATCAAGTACTGGCATGTCAAAGAATTTAGTCCGCTATCGAAGCAGTGATTATCTGCCGAATGACAATTGATAGAATATTATTATAGAAACTTAATCGATATGTGCACAATCATTTATTAAAAAGTATTTGATTATTGATAGGAGTGAATTGATTAAATTACTAAATATGACCTTAAAATACTTTTGTATCTCAACAATTTAGTATGGAGCGCTGGTGACTAATAAAATTTAATTCTTTCTAAATGTACAGCCACTGGTTTATATATCTCAAAAAAAAAAAAAAAAAAGAAATGAAAATTCTTCAACAGCCATATATACAATGGGTTCCTTAAATTCTGAGGCTCATGTACTCCAACACAAGACAGGACGCTGGTCCTCTCTGGACTGTTTACCCTTATTCTTCGGGTTAGTTCACTAGAACAATGGAAACGAAAATGGTATGCTTAAAATCACGAGTTGGCCGGCCCGGGAATCGAAATCACAAACTTATGATCATCTGTGCGACGTCCTAACTACTAATTAAGGTGCCCACACACACTGATACACATATATTCACACATATTACATATCTGTAATCTGTGAGTGGTATGCATATATATTTATATAAATACATATACATGTTTATGTGTGTGTGCGTGCATGAGTGCACGCGCGTGTACACACACACACACACACACACACACACACACATATATATATATAGTACATGCGCACATATACACGGGCAGACACACCCAAACAACCACACAAACACACATGTACGTTGCCAAAATATGCGCACACATATTCATATAAGGCGGAGAGCTGGCAGAAACGTTAGCACGCCGGGCGAAATGCTTAGCGGTATTTCGTCTGCCGCTACGTTCTGAGTTCAAATTCTGCCGAGGTCGATTTTGCCTTTCATCCTTTCGGAGTCGATTAAATAAGTACCAGTTACGCACTGGGGTCGATATAATCGACTTAATCCGTTTGTCTGTCTTTGTTTGTCCCCTGTGTGTAGCCCCTTGTGGGTAGTAAAGAAAGAACACATATATTCATACATATCTGTATGTATATGGTTAAGTATCTTTATATTCTCCTAACCTTTTTTTTATGGATTCCGCACCGTAAATCTACCACGATATACCAAACTTCGTAAGACTCACTCGAAAAGCAGATATTTTCATATTACAACGTACCCTCCAATCACTCATATTTTTGTCACTTCTATTCATCTCCAGTTTACAGAAATACTTTCATGTAAAGTAGTAAGAGAAATTCCATGAGAGTTCTACATTTTGCATAATATATTTGATAATCGCCATAAATACAATGAGACATATAAATCAAATTTGTATAACTTTCACTATAACAATTTAAGAATTGTATTAAATAAATAAATATATATATAAAAGACTTTCTTGGTAATATATTTATGTGCAAAGTCGTGCTCTATCTTAGAGATTTTACTACCTTAATCAACAATATTTCTGTTAGAGAATGTATAAGATTTCAGGTAATGATTCATTTGTACAAGTGATATTTATGGCTTTGAGTATCAACGCAATGATGCACTTAACTTAACGACTTTAATTCACATTCTAGTTTAGAACTTGTAGATTAATTAACTACGATACTTTAACAATGCTATTATATCTGTACATCAATAATTATATACACATGAGCACGAGATGAATACTTATATAAGCGTAAATACAAATATATTCATCTATACACCGGTGTAATTCAATAAATATCCTTCATTCCGCGTTTTGAGAATCATAAACTCATATATAGAACCATACAAACATATCTCTCTTTCTTTCTATTTCTCTCTCTCTTATATATATATATATATATATATATATATAGGAAAATGATAAAAAGCCAGAATGCTGAACTGGAAGCATATTTTAATAAAGATTTTTACTAACCGGTTTTCATTGCGAAAAAGCAAATTATCAAGAAGGAGAATGAAAATGTTTTTTTACAAAGAAGTACAAAATGAAGAAAACAATATATAAAACAATAATATATAAACAAATAAATATACCCATACATTATATTGCCTTTGAGCTTTTGTAGTTCAATAGTAATTCATGTATAAATTGGTAGGAAAAATAAGGATGCATGAGAGTTTTGTTAGGTTTAAAAAAAAACCCACTATTTACTCTGTGTGTGTGTGTGCATTATTAAAAAGAAGCAAAAATATCACAAACACTGTTACTCAGTGTTTCACGTTCCCGTTCGTCGGACAGTTTTGTTTAGAAAAAAAATTGTCCGATGAACGGGAACGTGAAACTCTGAGTACTAGTCTCTGTGATATTTTTTGCTGCTTTTCAATAAAACATATTACTCTACCTCTTGTATTCGAGTACTATCTTTGCATCCTTGATTCGCATTTATCTGCTTACTTTGGTATGTACGTGTGTGTGTGTGTGTGTGTATAAACCATGTGATTGGTGAGCAAGCTACTTTATGTATTATGTTTTAGCAACAATAGTAATAGCTGTGGCTTTAAGCTATTGTCCAACGCCCGGTGATGGATCACATAATCGGAAGCGATACATCCTGTAATAAACCGCTAGTCAGTTAAACAGAACATACGAGTTTCGGAATTTTTTTATCCAAAGCGTCTTCAATCCAACAGTTACACGGTAATATTCATACTTATATTTGCATTAACCCCAAAATATGACATGTATTTTATTTAATGAGCACCGAAATGAGGATACGCAGTTTAAAACGGCTGGATTTGAACTCCGAATGCAAAGACCAGGCAAAATTTTCTTTTTTAAATCCATCTGAAATTCTAATCGCCTTATCGTGATTGAATTAAAACTAAAAAAAATAAGATGAACGGCATTGAATTTCCACATAATTGACATGGGAATTAAAATTAAATATATGATATAAAACGAAAAATATTTTCAACAATAGGAGAGCATAAAATATTTGGAGAACAACAATAACAGAGCATGCCAACATGATATTAGTGAAGTCCATGTTTTAAACAATAACATTGTTTAACAAAAAAAATCTAGGTCACGGCAATACCAGGAATACATTCGTGTAACGCAATATGACCGTGTTTTTTTTGTTTTTTTTGTAGTATTATTTCCTACGGCTGTAAGTAGAGCAATATAAATATCTATTTAAAACGGTTTATATTTGATTTGAGGAAGTTGTTTCGTGTAATACATTAAAAAAAAAAAAAAAAAAAAAAAAAAAAATCGTGCACGTTCATGATAAACAAACATGAAAGGAAAACACAAGCAGGTTCCTTGTTGCACATCAGCGGCATTATCCCATCCCTGAGCACGATTAAATATTTGCTATAAAGATCATAGAGAAAAAAATACGAATTTGTGAACGTGGGCGCATATATATATATACTTATACACATATATACTTATACACATATATATATATATATATATATATATATATATGACAATATGTACAAATGCACACAGAAAACACCAAACACACATTTATACATACATGCATAAATAACATACGCAAGTCTTAATATGCATCTGCATGTGTGTATGCATGAAGTCGGTTGGTAGGTAGGCATGTACATCATCAGGTGCATGCATATGTGAATCTCGCTCACTCTATATAAATTTATGTGTGTCCGTGTGGGCGAGTAGGACTAGATATGTGTGGTCTTATTCGTGATTTCATATGTATGTGCATGTGTGTGTTTGTATATATATATATATATATATATATAGAGAGAGAGAGAGAGAGAGATAATATACTGCAAGTGTTGTCACGAATAAAATACGAGATTCCAATACAGTTCTTGAAATGGAAGCGTTCATATAATATATTACGCATAGTTATCTCAATTTTCCATAAATACCGTAGTGCATATTACATTGACAAATACGTTAGGCATTAAAGCTCAGAACGAAATCTTATTAATTTCTAGTATCGCCTTTTTGAATAAAAGCTATAAAGGTAAGTCACTTTTAGTTATTAAATCTTTTAGACAGGCTTCTCATGTAATACCTAAGCGTAAATGTAACGTGCCAAAGTTGGTAGTATTATTTTACATGTTTGAGCTTAGGTGATATTAAAGATACGTAACTCGTTATAACTGTAAAAAGTGTAAATAATTTTTCTATAAGTATAATAGGGAATGAATATATTCTCCATACAAATCCATATTTCCATGTTACATTCTTATGTTATGGATCCATTGAAGCGTAAGATCATGTATATTTTGCAGCAGCTGAAATCAATTGTGAACCTGACCTCTGATATAGGATCAGTAAGATAACCTCCCTTAAGAAAGCTTACAACTTCGGAATGGAAATTTCATGCTCGTGGTAAGAGTGTATGTAGAAATCAATATATGGACCTCTTTTTCTATGATAAAATAAAATGACTTTTTCAGATTGCGAAACATGCACACAACACGCACTCACACACATATATTCATACATACACACACATATGTATCGATAGATATACACAAGACCATATATATGTATTATTTATTTAAAGGACACACTATATATTAAAGCGCTACTAATAGTTTCATATATTGAGAAAACTCAAACATATTCTTCAGTCGCAAACCACATGTGATAAAGAAATAAAAAAAAATAAATAAAAGAAGAAATGCGAAATAACATGAGGAAGCATCATATAGAAAACGCAGATAGTAAACAACAGAAAACGAAAAATAAAAAAAAAAATAAAATAACTTTCAAAACATTAAGAATCAACGAAGACAGCCATCATATTTCGTATTT
>NC_069001.1:29091050-29091836 GCF_001194135.2 Octopus bimaculoides
TATATGTGTATGCGTGTGTGTTTGTGTTTGTCCACCCAGCATCACTTGACAAACGATGGTGGTGTGTATAGCGGTTCGGCAAAAGTGACCGATAGAATAAGTACTAGGCTTAAAAAGAATAAGTTCTGGGGTCCATTTGCTACATGCGCACATATACACAGGCAAACACACACACACAAACAATCATACAACCACACACACATTTACGTTGCCAAATTATGCTTTGTGGGCAACCCTCATACCTAGACTCTAATAACTTTTCTTCCACAATGTATGGGGGGAAACAAAATATCCTCCCCTTGCAGGGGATGGCTGGCCACAGTGCCAGCTTATTGGGGGGGGGTAGTCAAATAGCAACCACACAGTAGCGTATTTGACTCCCCTGGAGATGAAATAATGTTTAGCTGGTAAACAATTTGCCAATTCTTTTTCAAATATTTCCTTTTCGAAGCGGGCGATGGCATCCCGCGACCTTGAAAAGGTTCGCAGGACAACCGTCCTCTTCTGAAGGATGTCTACCCATTGTTTGTGTCGGGACAACCTCTCACTCTACAAAGGCAGATTCACTTTTTTTTTTTGTCATGTTAAAAAAAAAAAATGAAGTCCAAAAAAATGTTCAAAAGCAAAAGGAATCAGTTTAAGAAAGTTCACCAAAATATAAACGAAGCAAAACAAATAAAACCAGTTCAAAAATAGAAAGGATACAGAGAAAGAAAAGAAAATAATAGTACACACGGCAAGAAACACAGCCAAATTACAATAATCCCGGCCTACAGGTACTCCACG
>NC_069001.1:29094009-29095487 GCF_001194135.2 Octopus bimaculoides
CAGGGTAGCAAAATATTTTGAAATTCCATTTGCTACCAGCGGTCTAGCGAGAAGAAAAAAGAAGAATCAATAGACTATATATTATTCATATAAATATATACAGTGTACATTTAAACCCATAAGAGAGATGTTCATAATAGGATATCTAACCTGCTAGAAGGAGCAGTCAAACTCCAAACCACAATTAGGGATAATTTCGAAAGTGAATGAAAAATAAAAAAAACATTTACCATCTATTTCCTGAACCAAGGTTTCCAGCTATTTTCAAGCCAAGGTTTCAAGCTAAGGTTAACACAAACTGAGGAGAAGAAATTCATCAAAGGGGGGTGTGTTAAACATCTAATCCAATGGTACTTCAGTGGGATGCCATATAAATATTGGTATAATTCAATCGTAAAGATAAATTGAATATAGAGTTATTATATTGACATTCAATAATATATTCATATTACAATATTACATTAAATACTATGAATATAATTTATAAAATTACATAGTATTATATAAACAATTAATTATAAAAACCGTAAACGTTCAAGAAAAAGTTTTTATAATTATCTATATAATATTATGTTATGTTAATATTCATAGTATTTAATGTAATACTGTAATATGAATACATTCTTGAGTGTCAATAGCATATCACTATATTCAATCTCTCTCTCTCTCTCTCTCTCTCTCTCTCTCTCTCTCTCTGTATATATATGCTTGCAATAACTGAGGAACTATAGAAATATTTTAGAAAATGAGAGTGCTGCGTGTTTAGTCCTGTACTACCAGTGACACAGCGTCCTGTATCTTCTCTCGAGGCATCGTGTTTTGTCAATATATGTATGTATTCACGTGTGTATCTATAGATGTACATAAATATACGTATGTGGGTTTTTCTGAGAATATATATATATATATATATAAATGCATGTATTTCTGTGCTTTATGTGTGCATGAATCATTTCGTGTGTGCTTGTGTGATGCATGCCCCTGTATTTACCTCGTTTAAACGAATGCAGTCCTACATTTCCATTCTAATACCTACCTACTCACTTGCAAATACACAATAATATTTACTTACAAATATATGATGTGTGAGTGTACGCGTTTCCTTATATGTGTTTGCATTGGTTTCTGCCAATAACATCCTTATGTAGGTCAGTGCATTCGTAACAAGATCTAAAGTTAAATGCGTTGCCAATATTTTGCGAAATATGCAACAGTTACTTTTATTCCAAAACGAAACCTATCAAAAGAAAAGAATTTGGCAAGAATAACATCATGGACGCTGAAAGGAGAGTTGGATAGAAGAGCATAAAATTTCGCTTTTGCATTTTCAGTTGTTAGAAAAGTACATATACATAAACTGATTTTTTTCATACAAGTCTGCACACATGCAATCTGTATGTAACATTGCATTTCTCTTTGTTTCTATTTATCGTCCATTTTCTGAACGTCCCTCTCTCTGTTCTGCTCTGTATCTCTCT
>NC_069001.1:29097480-29101126 GCF_001194135.2 Octopus bimaculoides
GGTTTTACCGGGGTCTTGACTTGTACATTGAAATAATCCTCTGGACGTCAACAAACATGCCTAAATATGATTAGATCACAATGTCATATATATTTTCCTCTATTGGACCTCAGTAGCAATATATTTAAAACATATTCGATTTCCCTCTTGTAGAATTGTAACCAGTTTATTGCACAGAAAGTTTTTTTTTTTAAATCCCATATGGACCCCCCAAGAGCCATATGAACCCTAGATCAATACCGTTGATTTAATTGATCACAGTTAAAATATCATATTTTTGGACACTTTGTTGAAGACATGCGAGATGTCGAAATATTGTTCACTAGATAACAAATGACACTCTTTTAATTTTGAGTCTATACCTTCAGGAGAAGTTACCTCAATCCTTTCTATATTAATAATAATAATAATAATAATAATAATAATAATAATAATAATAATGAGGATGATGATAACGATGATAATACAGTCCTATATGAAGAGATGAGGAATTATGTACATTATTTATATTATTTACATTTGACGGATATTTGTCCTCATCTTGTTTGTTGTTAACACAACGTTTCGGCTGATATACCCACCAGGTATCTTGGGGAAATTTCGAACCTGGGTTCTCATTCCTAAAGTATATTCGATGTTGTTAGTATTATTATTATCATTATTATTATTATCATTATGCAGGTCACTGCCTGGAATCGACCTCGGAATCTTGTAGTTAGTAGCCTGCGCTATTAACCACTACGCCACTGCATATGGCGTAGTGGTTAAGATCTAGGGCTTCTAACCCAAGATCTCGAGTTCGTTTCCAGGCAGTGAACTGAATAATAATAATAACAACAACAACATCGAAAAATGTATTAGGAATTAGAAATCAGGTTCGAAATTTCCAGAAGACATCTGATGAAGTCTGGAGGGTATATCAGCCGAAACGTTTTGTTAACAACAAAAAAGAGGATGACAAATATCTGTCAAATGTAAATAATATAAATAATGTAAATAATTATGATGATGGTGATAATTATCATTCTCATTAGTATTATTGTTGTTGTTAGTAGTAGTAGTAGTAGCGGTGGTGGTAGTATTTATTTTATCGTGTGTGTGTGTACATGATCCAAATAATAGCTGTGTTTTTCTTGGCATTATTTTGGCAGACGCTGACTTCTTATGAGGTATATTGTCAATAATTATTTTACGCCAAAATATAAAAATAACACGGGGAGACATCATTGAATGCATACATTGCATTCATTTATTCAACCTAAAGTGGGTTATTAATTTTCGGAGGAAACTTTCTTTTACTCACACCCCTGGAAAACAATAGGCCGTGTATATTTCACACTCAAATACAATAACAGGCTTTCTGAAAAACGAAAATCTATAAAAGACTTGGCGACGAGAAGAAGAAAGAGAAACGGAAAAAAACATGGAGAAGGTTTACTAAAAGTAGTCTGAAAACAGTCGATTCTGAGGCAGACATATTTCGATTTATTGAATACCTTTTCTTTTCTCACCTAATATTATATATATATATTTTGTATAGGTAAGCTATTTTACGAAACATTTCAGTCACTAACAACAGTCAATTCTGCTGTGTAAGTTAAATGAAATAGGTCGTCTTCAGTATATATTGATGTAGAATTATGAAATGCTCTCCTTTGTATTCTTTGTGGCGACGCATATGAAGTATTAAGATGAAAAAGTAGATAAAGATTCGGGGACGAAAATTTTGTTTTTGTAATAAGATGATAGTGAAATCATTTGCCAAATATTTCATAAAGTAATATATGGTTAAAATTATATTACCACGATGTTCCACGTATGTTAGTATTTAGACAGTTCATGTTTTGGTGATTCATACTTTTGAAGTGTCTAGGTATCGCTTTTAAAAGTGAATCTAGAAAGTTTTATACTAGATGTGGTAGACTGACAGAAGTTGTTTCAATTTCTACCAAGATATTACTGTCCAGAAAAGTCTCACTGTTTACGAAGAAAATCCATGCATGACTTCACATTTAGAATATTTGAGATGGACCCTCACACACAGAATATCATGCTGACGCTATTGTTGTATAATACTTTGAGCTGATTGGTTTGTAATCCTGACCTGAATGTATGAATAATATATTTGATATTCGCACTGCATAAAAAGTTCATTCAACTACATGTGGCAATTGGTATAGTACACGTAGATTTAACTGATTAGATGTAAATACAATCTGTAGAATATCAACACGGACGGAATAATCTGGTTAACAAACGCTATATAAGCGCAGAACACATTAAAATTAAAATATCCAAATGATATATCGAAGACAATGAAATACACTCAAGCGCTCAAGCCTAAATTGCAGAATAATTCTACTAGAATATTCCTATCAACGATCATTTCAAATGTGAAGCAAATTCAACAAGTGCAATGCTTAGAAAGGAAAAAAAAAAAAAGGTTTGCAGTATAGAAAATGTTAGTCTCTCAGTAAATATTCTATTACAATGCACGAATACAAACACAATTGCATTGTATTAACCATGCACAAACAAATGCATATGTGTAAATATATACGAATCGATACAAACTTACGGCAGCAAACTTTATGAATTGTCCTCAGTGTGTATTATCTCTCAGATGCACATCAGTTCTGTCGTTAGAGTGGAACCTGAGAAATGAAAAGAAAAACGATTAAAATGCATATTAATACGTAGAATTACATACGTAGATAGATAGACAGATAGATAGATATATTTCTGTGTGTGTGTGTGTGTGTGTGTGTGTGTGTGTGTGTGTGTGTGTGTGTATATATATATATATATATATATAATTTTAAATTAGGATAAAATCTTTATAAGAATTTATCAAGTAGCCAGCGCGAGAAACCCTGTAAGGGACAAATTAATAATTATCCTCTTTAAATATAGTTATTTTTATTAAGGTATTTACTACAGGTAAATGCCTCACGCTATGAGGGGACACCTAAAGTCAAAACTACCATAATAAATACAGTGTACCGAACGCGAAGGAATGCAACTCTTGAAGCGAACAGTTTTTAAGAGTTCGCTTCAAGAGTTGCATTTGACTTTAAGAGTCTCCCATAGCATGAGGGCGTTAACGTATTGCAATGCCCTTAATATTAATAAAAAATATATATATTTACATATTTATGTATGTATTTATATTTATATATAAATGTTCCTCAAACAGTGCAACTAGATTTGTAGGCTCCTAATAAAAGTGTTTCGTTTGTCCTGTTGCTTATATATCCATCCAATCTATCTATAGATAGATAGATAGATGGATGGATGGATAGAGAGATAGACAGATGCATGCATAGATAGATAGATACGTATGAAAAACTACGTATTTCTATGCATTTTGATCGTGTTTATTTATCAGGTTTCCATGTACTAAATTCGTTCGTATGGCTGTTTTCTGGCCGAGTTTTCACCAGAGGTCATTTGCTTGTGATAGCACACAAAGGGACTAAACCAGGAAGCACACTCCTTTAGCACATTAGTAATGCTGGCAATACATGGCTTTTAAAATCACATATTATGCATATTTTTACTAACTGATTTCTATTAGAGGCCTTCAACTTAGACTTCTACAACACACCACGAAACATAAAAACGTATACGTGTATAGATAAAAAAA
>NC_069001.1:29101226-29103231 GCF_001194135.2 Octopus bimaculoides
AGCTGTTTCTGGGAAGATCCAATACTTCCCTTCATCGGAGACAGAAAAAAATAAAGTAATCAATTATTATATTCACAGACGGATATTTTTAGTATGAAGTGGTAAAGAGTGTGATGCGCTGAAAAAAAAGAGAACAGTACTTGAAGTGTAGTTTCATTCCAGTAGTAAAAACTCGTGTAAAGTAATCCATATGGGGATAATCCGGAAATAGATGTTGGAACGATGGCTGATATAGCATAGATAGCAGAGGTGAATATATGCCGTGCTGCGATGGATTTTAGCTTGTTTACTTGAAGAATGGCCAAGTCAAGTGAAGGATGAGCGGTCTTCATGACTTGACCTAATTACCGCTCAGGTGGTGTTCTCTGTAATATCTCCATAAGTAAACTATCATAAGAAATCTACAGTATTCTTTTCGATAAATATTAGCTACTAAGATTTACGTTAACATTGGTAATGCTCCTTTATAGACATTTTAGTAATGTTCTTGTATTATTTTTTTGTTAACTTCTTTTCACAACTTTTAAAATATTTTGGGTCCCCTCCCCTTTGTATAGAAACAACCCGGAAATAGTTCTTCCCTAGACCATTGCTAGGTCACTTTTTTGCCAACTGACTTCGAAACCCTATGATGGAAGATTGTACGACTAATATATTAGGCCGCTAGACGTCTTCTCAAGGCCATGTTTTCTTTCCTATTCCCTCTGTTTATAGAAATGAAGTCTGATTTGTCATCTTCTAAAACACTAGTCACTTTTTCAGCCGTTTTATTTTCATAGGGATAATATTTTTTTTCTCTCTTTATCACCAAAGATATTTTTCACATCGACCTACAACATCTCGCTGAATATATTCCAAAATTAATTTACACCAAACATTAAATACAGAGTGTGGTGAACAAACTGTCACCAAAATTTCTCAAAAATGAAAATTAAACTGACATCTCATTTTAGCAGGAATATTTACCAAAATAACATTTAAATAACTTGAAATGCTAAAGAGTAAATTTATCCAGTATATCGTCATTGGCTTCAACTACAACCTCCAGCTAACTTCGGAATCTCCTGGAACTCTCATGTCAGTCTACTTGATTAAGTTTGTTGATACTGCCATAAGGCTGGCCTTCATTTCTTTGTTGGTGTTACAAGGAGTTTTATATATATATATATATATATGCATGTGAGTATATGTATATATGTGTGTGTTTGTTTGTATGCATGCATGTATGTATGATGCATGGGCCCCTATGGCTTCAGGATTAGAAAATCTAGTAAAATTACATGTGATAAACGATACTACTTGTAATTTCTTATTTAGATATACAGTGACAAAATTATGACCGGACATTTGGTAGCAACTATATCAATAAGATGGAAGATATCGGGCATTTTCCTCACACGTTCATACATGTGCTCGAGCTGATTAATGTTTCGAGAAGCGAGATCCACACATATATATATGTATTATGTCACCTATTATTATGTGGAATATTTTAACGATTGAATGTATTCTCTTCATATATTTCTCCTGATCTGATAATGTAGAGCAAGTCCATTCGCCATCTTACAATTATGGATTTCCTGTATCATGTAAGACACTATAGCCTAAGAATTAATTATTGCAAACGCTGTAGAAATATTTTACATTGATATATAGTATTGTACATTTGAATACTATTGATGCTTCAATGATAACATGATCACAAATTTAAGCTATCCAGATGTGTGATATGATTGGTAGTTATTACTCTCTGATCATCCAGATCAACTTGATTATGGCATTTTATTTTCACGTCTCATATATATTACATTCGTCTATATCTGCACCAAATGAAATAATGTGACTAAGTATTGCATATAATTCCTCTTGTATCAATCAACGTGTACCAAATTATATTGCAAAGTGAGTAAAGTTGACAGTAAAGTGAAATTATTATAATGATTATTTTATGCTCTACAAGAAACAGAAGTGGTGTGAGTCCACTTTCTACTGCGCATGTATATAT
>NC_069001.1:29103307-29104978 GCF_001194135.2 Octopus bimaculoides
TATATATATGTGAGGCAACGTTACCACTCCTTTAAGTAATAAGAGGTTTTATACTAGAGATATAAAGGAAAATATTCTTAACAGTAGCGTTGGAAGGAGACAAACCTATAAATAATGGTGTGTTAAGTGATGGCAGTCTTTCATGTCTGACATATTCGATTCTGCTGAACAGTCTGCACAGATCTGTTTATATCGATGATTTGTTTGTCCTGCGTATTAGCTCACTCCTTCTAGCAATTCAGCTTTCCTTGCACCGTTCAAAGAATTGACACACGCCAGGTACGGATGTCATAGTAGAACAGAACAAAGTCAGATGAAATGATCTCCTCCATAAGACATCGTACTGCACGGTCGGGGAATCGAACTCACGATCTGTAAACCAGACTACGGGAACTCACAATAGCGGTAAAAATATTTATATTAAAAAAATACTTTCACGGAAAACATCAAATGCTTTACCCGGTATTATTAACTTTCTATAAGGTGTGCGTAAACTAGAAAGTAATATCAACTTTGTATAAGGTGGTGAGCAGGCAGAACCGTTTGCACGTCGGGTAACACAATTAGTGGCATTTCATCCGTCTTCACCGTCTGAGTCCGAATCCCGCTGAGGTAGAATTTGCCTTTCGTCCATTCGGGTTCGATAACATATGTAACAGTTGAATAATGGGGTCAATTTAATAGAGTTATCCGCTCCTCCAAAACTTGCTGGTATTGTGTCAATGTTTGAAATTAATACTAGCCTTTTTATAACGAGGTGAGCTGGCAGAATCATTATCTCCGTCGGGAAAAATATTGTATGGTATTTTTTTTTCGATTCTACGTTGATTGCCAATGCCACCGGGGTATACTTTACATTTCATCATTTTGGGGGCGATAGAACTACCACCAGTTGAACACTAGCGACAACGTAATCGACTTATTCTTCTCCACGAAATTACTGGCTTAGTGACAAAATTTTAAGTCAATATTAACCTTCTAGGAATATGAACACAAAGATTGCTCAAAATAAGTAGCAATGAATATTTTCTAGGACAAGGGAATCAGTTAATTAATTATATGGAAATGAAAGTACGAGATTCCGTAATGTTTGTAATTGCAATGTAAATGAGATAAAAATAACGTGTCTAAGACAACTATAATATACGGTATTAACATAAATTGAGAAAACACAAATATTATACGTTTAATAAAATAATATACCTTTGAGGAAAAGTAATATATATCAGAAACTATTT
Organism: Octopus bimaculoides; assembly: GCF_001194135.2. Taxonomy (NCBI): domain Eukaryota; kingdom Metazoa; phylum Mollusca; class Cephalopoda; order Octopoda; family Octopodidae; genus Octopus; species Octopus bimaculoides. Next base: position 29,104,546 of record NC_069001.1, read on the forward strand.
CATCATTTATCTCAAAGGATTGAAATATAGCTTACTGGGGATGTGAACCATTTAAATACACGTTAATTGTGAAAACATATAGCATTAGTGTTGCTTTAAGTGTTCAATTATACTGTCAAGAAATGAATTCTGAGAGACGACATATGTTCTAATACGGATGGAAATATCGTTGGAAAGAAACGCTTAATTTAATTTTGGTGCAAGGAAAAGTAGAATTAAAAGTGGAATATAAATATATTAGAGGCAAAATGAAAAGTATTATTAAGTTAAGAGAATATATAGTGAGAAAATTATACATAATGAAGATAACGAACGGAAATTGAAGTAAAATTATATTTGTATATGATATATATGCACACAAGACCACATATACAAACGAATATATATCTGTGTGCGTGGGTTTATTTATAAATGTGTATATATATATATATAT
>NC_069001.1:29105255-29113713 GCF_001194135.2 Octopus bimaculoides
ATATATATATATATATATATATATATATAATATACATACTTTTTATTCGTTTACTTGTTTCAGTCATTTGATTGCGGCTATGCTGCAACTCCGCCTTTAGTCCAACAAATCGACCCCAGGACTTATTTTTTTTTTAAGTCTAGTACTTATTCTATTGTTACGGGGACATACATATACGAACATCGATCGTCAAGTGATGGTGGTGTCATAAACACTGAAACACAAACATATAAATACACACAAACATATAAATACACACACACACATATATGACCTGCTTCTTTCAGTTTCCGTGTACGAAATCCAGTCAAAAGTTTTCGGTCAGCCCTAGGCTATATTACAAGACATCTGCCCAAGTTGCCACGCATTGGGACTGAAGCCGGAACCATATGGCTGGGAATCAAGCTTCTAACCACACAGCCACTCCTGGGCCTATGTGTACACATTGAAAATATGGTTCTCGTAACAAAAGAGAGAATAGAAAATAGTTATACACGGCGTATATAGAATGACGATCTTTCATATTTTGCGACATTTACGTGATGGTGTGGGCTTTTCTTTATATTGCCTTCTCGACTGATTAGTAGATTGATTTAAAGATCTACTATAAAACCTGTCTGAAACAATGTTAACTGTATCAAAAGTAGAGAAACAAACTAAAGGTTTAAATATTCAATTTGTTATTAAATTTTTTGTTTATATCGTCGAGAAATCGAACTGAAATGGATTAAGCATTTTTCATAATATGAAAGGGAGAATAACTTGAAATAGATTCAATGATTGTGAATGTGGTTATACATTTACTTGGTCACTCGCATACAAATGCGTGCAGTGATACAGACCTATACTACAATGTGGGAAGGCAATCGGCGTGTAAAATTTAGGAGAGTTTAATCCTCTGTGAATGATGTTCCGAATCTTTTCTGGGTGCCTATTGAGCAATGTGTTTAATTTTGCAAAGTGCATATAGTAACGCTCCATGACACAACGTTTACAGGTCTTCTCATTTTTCACCTACGCTTCAGTACATGGAAGTATTTACGTTTATATGTTAGAAATTTATATATTTTATTACGAAATATATTAAGGAAAAGTTGCTTATTTGCTACTCTTTTGTTACTTAAAATAATGTCTATCCAAAATACAATAATTCTTTAAATAGGTTCCAAGTCATACTAACATAAAAATAGAACCGTCATGAGTAGTAATTAATCATTTGGGGTAAATAAAAGGTCACTTTACAATTAGATCCTTGAAAGCAACCTATTTGATTCTGAAAAGTAAATTGCATATATAGATCAATTTTTATTATATATTCATAATTGCCAATCGCTGAATTAGCATTGAGGTTGATTAAATCAATTGCTCTGACAATTTCCCAAGTTTGAAGCGGATTTTTCTGAAATTATTAAGTGGGATTTGAACTCATATATTAGCGTCCTATAGCGGATAATAGGATGCATCGATTTAGACTTTCTGACATTCAGCAGGAAAAAAATATTAAAAAAATGAACACATGTATTTATCGACCTCATGTATTTATCGACTCCAAAATACAAATAAGTTGTATTTTAATTAGAGAAAAAGGAACCGGACAAAATAATGCAAGTTATTATGTCCCATATTGTGAATCATATCGTCAGTTCAATATTCTTAAGATTACTTGAATTGGCATTCTACATTTATTCACGGTCGATTTCTCTTGTAAGAAAGAGGACATCATCAACTTAGAATGTTTATTAATCTTCTTGATGTATACAGCTTATAATCAATGGAAAACATGTAGTAAAAATATCAATCGTATTGAAAATATTATATTCTCAGTAATCTAACCAACGATTAAGAAATATAACTGATATCATATAGATTATTACTGTTGTATGTACATCATACTCTATGTATAAAATAATCTTTTATAAACACCAAATCTAATTCCAGTTTGCTGATTAATCGAGAGCAGCTGCTATTTTCCTTCTGTACGGTTACAGACTCCGAAAATTGAAGTTCATAAAATTTCTTTCATTTTTGAAATGTACATCAAGGCCAAGTTATATACAACAATATAAATATTGGTTTCGCATTTCGGTACATGGCCAGCAATTTCGGGGGATGAGATAAGTCGTTTACATCAACCCCAGTGCTCAACTGGTATATATTTATATATTTTAATGATCCTAAAAGGATAAATGACAAAGTCAAACTCGGCGGAATTTGAATTCAGAATGTAAAGATGAATGAAATTCCGCTCAGGACTTTCCACGTCGTGCAGACGATTCTAGCCGATACCCTGCTTTAACGATTACATAAATATCGAGGACTGAAGCACAGCGAAAATCTACAAGGTATCATAGGTCTAGATAATTATATTTAGATAACGAGTTGACAACATATGAGACATACTTTTATAGTATAACTCTTCTATCTATCGCATAAATAAATTATCATAGTAATTTACACAATCACAAAAGCAATAAAGTGATATCAACGACACATTGGTGTCAAAGAGTTCCATACAAACTTTAATGTTACTTGAATTCATGTGGGAAATACCAGGAAAAATAAAAGGATTAAAGTTGACTGTTAACATAAGCGATATGAGTCGTATACGTACTTATATGATTTTAACGATAAGCTGTATTCGATTCATATATTTCTACCGGTCACAAAGTAATGCTGTTTCTATTTGCATTAATTCCTGAGTCATCCTCGTATATTCTAATATATACTAATTCATGATTTCGTGACACTTCAGATGGGTGCGATAAGGTTACGATGAAATAAATATACGCAAGAAAGATATTACACGCACCAAATATATTGCACGCAGGAACATAAACATATACAGATATATACACACATTCATATGTATGCATATATAGATAGATATGTAAATATAAGTAAGTATACGTGCGATTGTGTGCATATGTATGTATATATATATATATATATATATATATATATGTGTGTGTGTGCTTGTGTGTGTTTACGTATGAGAGTGGAGTGTAATTGCTAGAGAGAAATAGAGAGAGAGACGCAGCAATATATGTATATATACATTGATAAGGAAATTGATACGATTGAAGCTGTATTATCATTAGTAAGGTAAAATATGTCGATATATTAAGAGACATATTAATATCACGATATATTAAAAAGATCCGATACACATACATACATATATATATATATATATATATATATATATATATATATATATATACTGCCTGGAAAATTATTACGCAGCTCTGTTTTTTCGTTCGAATCCAGGTGTTCTTTCACTGAACGATGGCAACATCTGCCTGCGCATATTGTAGTAAAATAAATTGGACGCCGCAAATGTAAACAATCGGCGACCATTTTCGCGAAACAGCAACAATTTACCGTCCAAAATTATTAGGTAAGTGCCCCCAAAAAGCTGTTATTATGGTATCAAATGCGAAGACCACCATCGTTTTAGAACTTGGAAAACATAACCGATACTGGAAATATCAAAGATCCTGGGAAGAGATCATTTAACTGTGAACAAATGTGTGCAGCTCTCTGCTGTCCGTTCAAGAGCTGACAACGGTAAACGAGGGTTGTCTCCAGCTGTATTCTGTCTCCAATCACGAGGGAAGTTGCGAAGATCGTGTGGCTGACTAGTCGAGTAGTGTTTAAACGTCGTGGTAGGGTTATTATTATATTTTGTATGATAAAACTGAGGACTAGGTAGGATAAACAGGATATATTTAAGCACTAAAAAATTTAAGCACTTAAAAAAGATTACTTTTATATGAAATAGAAGCTTCATAATACTTCAACTTAGGAAAACTTTAAGGCGGTCATGATAAAACCATTCAAACACTGGACCCAAATTACATTCAAAAGTTATCCGGGAAAGAGGTACATATTCCCTGTCAATTGAGAACCACTTGGACATGATGATTATTTTAAGCCATCAAAAATAAAAGCTGTGGAATGATAATTTGTGGAGAATTAGGAATAATGCCAGTCTCAAGCCTGTTGCATATGTGAGCGACAAACATTGTAAAGAATTGTTTTAGAATATCATCGAGTCATGACGTTTGAATTTTCATAATTTATGACCTGGCAGCATATGACCTAAGTCAAGGAGAGTATAATGTAAATTCGAGAGGAAGGACTGAACTTTTCCTTTCAAAATAGTATAAAGCTATGAGAGTAACATTGCAAGTTATAAACGTACGCGCGTATACAACCACACACAGCTAAACACGCACAAACGCCCAAACACACATGCATCCGTGCACACAAGTGGCTCTCTATATCTCTCACTCTCGTTCTTTAATTTGCAGGAATTCCATTAGTCCAATTGCCCTGAAACGTCCACTATGGTACATTTCAAAAATTAGTTGTTGTAAACGGTGTATCTTAACTAGATTCTTCATCGCTCAATCCATAATTGCCAGAGCACATTTTATGTCACTAGCATCAGTAAATCCAAGAAAGTATCCACAATTTACTCTATTTTTAAGTATATATTGTACATCAAGTGAACGATAGCATAAAACAAACAATTACCATGAGAAGTTTCCTCTATTAGAATTATCGACACACCTTCACTATTCGATTTCCTGTTCCGAAACTACAGTGTTAATTGAATGAATCCTATCATTCTCCATAGTTAACAACCCTTTATAAATAATTACATTGTTTCAATGGCTTTGTAATTTTCTGTCTAATTTAGCGACTCAAAATACTAATGCAATAAACTTTACCACTGTTTTCAGGCAACTCACTTTCACTCTGAACTCCAACAGCTAAACCTGCCATCATTAAAAGCGTCTTATTTGAAATAGTACTTAGCAGTAATATCTGACGATTATATCTGTTAATAACATGTAATTTCTTCGTGTCAAGAGTAAAATTTCTTGTAAATGTTTCCTCAAACTGTTTAAGATTATCGTATGCTTCAAAAGTAAAGAGAACAAAAATTAAAAGCCAACACTTAGAACAGAATAATTACAGTTGCTGCATGCAACTTATACGGATCGTCAAACATTTTTATACACACAACTCAATAAAAGACCATTTGTCTTCAAAAGGATGCAAACGTATATTATTAGAATATTATTTTCATATCAAAATACAATATATTATAAATCTTGCTGTAAACGTCGAACATAGAAAATCTTTACAGTGTCGGAAAATATTCCAGCTTTTTTGGTTTTACATTCTGATATCAACTCCCATCAAATGCAGCTTTCTTTTATCCAGTCGGGGTCAATAACACAAAATGCTAATTAGGAACTCGTGTTGAGGATATACGATAAGTGGCTTTTTAAATTCGTTGGTCGTTTGCCTGAATTAGAAATCATTATGTGATATCTTGCTGCATTTTTACTAATATTCCAAGTCAAGTATAATGAATATATATTGTTTAGTCGCTTTTTGAAGTCAAAGTTGTTACTGAACTTTCTACTGAACTTCGTTCTCATTAAAAGAAACTAGAGTAAAATCGTTTCAGAAACTAAAGTCGTTATCTGACTAGAATATTAACTACTATAGATGGGCAATAATATTGTAAAGCGATATAGGCAATAGCATGTCAGTCATGAGACAAATTCATAAATCACCCACGATTGTAGCAAATAATATACGACAAACATAAAGAAAATTAAAATAAAATCAATACGTAAATAAATTAATTATTGATTAACAACTAAAATGAGTCAGATACATGTACATTATTATTCAATTTCGCCTGAGCTAGTAGGAATTTCGATTGTTCGTAGTTTACGCGCTCGATTATAATCTGTCGGTTAATGGGTAATCTAGAAAGAAGTTGAAAGTTTTTCAAGCCTTAAAATTTAAGTTTGATGTAGTAGTTGTTTTATGGTGGTCGGAGTAGGAAAAATAGTGATAATGCATCTGTTAAATTTCCGACTATGTGATGGGATGGAAACGAATACATGCTGGGCTTGTTCGTTAAAAATGTTCTTGGAGAGTAGTTACGGTTCCACATACATTATTGTTTGCCTTATACGAAAATTGCATTTGTCTACATGAATTCTATCTCGTGTAATACACACACACGTACAAACACATGCACACATATATGTTAGATACATATATACACTCACACAGAGAGACATATATACTTACATATATACGTATGCGCACACATACAACCATATACACACATATACATACACGTGACAGGCGCATACCTATAGGTTTACGTTGAAAACACAAAAGTGATAATCGAACGTATACTTGCGATGAATCAGAATTCTACCAACATAACGTATCGAACAGAATTTTTAATTGGAATAAACATTTTGAAAACATTGTTATATACATTTCCAGAAAGCTATTGGATTTTGATTTATTAAACCAAATATGGAGAAAAGATCTTGAATATATAGTAAATACGTCACCAATTTTCCATTCCAATTTATGCCGTTTTTATTCTTCCGTATTTGATGTACTCCGTTGCTTTTCATGATATCCTTCAGAGGTAAACTATATTCCTTGTTTCTTTACTGCCCACAAGGGGCTACACACAGAACTGACAAACGGATTAAGTCGATTATATCGACCCCAGTGCGTAACTGGGACCTATTTAATCGACCCCGAAATGATGAAAGGCAAAGTCGACCTTGGCGGAATTTGAACTTAGAACGTAGCGTCAGACGAAATACCGCTAAGCATTTGGCCCGCCGCGTTAACGTTTGTGCCACCTCTCAGGTAAACTATATTCCTGCAATTCCCCTATACATTTCAAACGATGCATTCCTGCACAATCACAGGACGGTGAGTGGATTTGGTAGACGGAAACTGAAAGAAGCCCGACGTGTGTTTGTGTGTTTGTGTGTGTGTGTGTGTCTGTGTTTGTCCTCCCACCATCGCTTGACAACCGATGCTGCTGTGTTTACGTCACCATAACTTAGCGGTTCGGCAAAAAGAGACCGATATAATAAGTACTACGTTTACAAAGAAGTCCTCGGGTCAATTTTCTCGACTAAAGGCGGTGCTCCAGCATGGCCGCAGTCAAATGACTGAAACAAGTAAAAGAGTATACATATATATATATATATATATATATATATACATATTTATGTACAATTGGGTGTGTGGGGGGGAGGGATTTGTAGGTGTGGGTGCTTTGAATTTGCGCACGTGCATAAATCTACAATAAGGAGTTATATCTATTCTTGTTATCTGAATAAATGTATACGCTGTGTGTAATAATGTGACTTGGAGATTCTATAAAAAATGTTTCGCGTGCAAAAGGGAAACGAAAGCTTACGCAATTATATATTATTACAAAATAATATAATATAAGGATATAGGGACCATATTGATATTTTATTGATGTTACCTTATAATTAGCTCTAACTTGTTGAAAATATGTATTACGTTGTGAATATTTATCGTTTTCAATTTGTCAACTAATGTTAACCTTCGATCAATCTTTGAACAAACATCAAAAATTTGCGTGTTGCGACGACTAAGAAATATAAAATATCATATCTGTAGTTGTCCATATAACATGCACATGAATTCAAACAAACGCGTACAACCAGAAGAATATACAGAGTGAAATGTATATATAATTAATAACGGGTGAGGTGAATTAAAATGTATATTCTGAGGTTAATGTGATCATATATAATACGTAATTCTGTACACACGCACTCTCACATACATAGAATACATATACATATATAATACACATACATGTATATGCAGAGTTAATTCTGCCTTCATATACCTACGTTTCGATCTATCTTTCTATCGAATGATATATATATATATATATATATATATATATATACACAAAGACACACCTACGTACACGCACACATGCATATCTTTATATCTGTTTCTCTATTTATCTAACGATGTATGTATATATATATATATATATATATATATATATTAGACACACACATATATATGTTCTTGTATGTATATATGTATACGCGTCTGTCTAGGTGTATTTTAGAATCTGCAATAGGAAGGGTTATGTATGTATTTCGAATATGGATTCCTCTCACGTGGTTACGCTGCGAATTTAAGAACTTAGGCGGACAACCCTTATAGATAACACAAATCTCTCATTAAATAGAGATGCAAAAATTCACTTCATATTAGTAATTTATGAAGGTAGAATTATTTATGTGCAACAATTCTTGAAAGCTTTGAAGTGTTAGGTTAAATTACTATTTACATGTAACAAGTTCCCGAAGATGAAATACACATTTATATCACGAGTAATTAGATGTTATGTTGATATGCATAAAGGGACATACACAGCAATGCAAATATATATATATATATATATATATGTATATATATATATATATATATATATATATACCCATATATATAATTAATATAGGAGTGAAAAGTGGATCTGCAAATAGAACTGGGCACAATTCATTCTATATTCCACAGGGCGTCTCTAATTAGAGCTTGTGATTTCTTTTTTTTT
>NC_069001.1:29114227-29116539 GCF_001194135.2 Octopus bimaculoides
AGAGAGAGAGAGAGAGAGAGATAGATAGATACAGATGTATGTGTATACATATTTATATATGCACACGCATAAATATATATATATATATATATAGGGTAAATAAGAAAATGGAGAGGGTAATCGACAAATATCACCTAGTAAACGTTCCATTATATCTATTTATTAAATAATAACAAACGTGTTTAAGTGGTACAAGTAAACGAATGAAATCAGTCAATAAATACGTACACAGATATAGAGAGAGAGATGCATGGATAATAATAGATAAGTGTACAGACACAAATCACTTACGGCCGTTTATACCATGTGGTCTCAGAATCTTCCCACACATACTCATCACGTCTGTGATATACAGGGAGGAGCAAACATTGGGCAGTGATTGAGTAATGTTTGAGTCTCAAGATTTCTTCAGAGTACAAATTTTAGCAAACTAACATGAGGGAAATTCAGTTAGATTAATAGTGCAGTGTAAGTAAGACAAGATAGTGTAAAATAGGTAAAAATAAAAAGAAATAATAATGTAATCAAATAGACACGGTAAGGAAAAGGAAGAACTTCATTTTAAGGTGTTATTATAATCCATGGTATTCCATCCTGTGGTAAGTAAAGACACTCTCAGTAGATATATACGTAGGCTGCGGTTTACATCATGTTACCATTATATTACGAGAAATATTGAAGGCAGTCTGCTGTGGTGGGTTTAATGTTATGGTCCATGCTACAGGTGTCAGAGGTTAGAGGCTAGAGGCTAAACGCTATTTAACAAATATAGCAATATTAAAGGAGTTGGTCGACAAACCTTAAATTTAACCTGTTAGGGGAAAGTTAATACTTAAGTACTTTAAAGAGAAAAAAAGCTGGGTAAAACCTTAGTGCGATATTTAATTGTTGCCGAAAACTAATCCCAATACCCCTGTGCGTAATGGTGTGAGGTCAAAGTCAATCCTACAACCTAATTGGTCGGCTAACATTTAAAAACAACGGCGCTGTTAAGGTCCGTGAAGACTATCGATAAATTACGAAACCAGTAAAAGAAAATAATGAAATAAAAAAAGAATAGAAAGGATTATAAGAATACATATAAATATAATAATATTTAATCAGGACTATTCAAGTGGGTCCTTACTTATGGGTAGTATATTTGATATTCCTTGGAGGGTTTATTAACCCCTAACTTATACAGATATATATGTGCGTTCGTGTGTGTGTGTGTGTGTGTGTGTGTGTGTACATATGTATATCCATATATAACGCTTATATAAATTGATATGTATGTAATTATATATATATACATATATATTATAATTATTATATGCGTGTGTGTGTATGGGTGGGTATGTGTATAGAATGGCTTCCCAATATTTTTGAAATAAGTACCACATGGTGGGCCCAAGGAATCGATAGAACTGACTCCGACCATTCTCTTAAAATCGCTGGCCTTGTCTGAAAGTGAGAAATAATTTTTATAATTGTTGCTTTAGTAATCAGTTTACATTTACCGAGAACATATTTAGCAACATTTCCTTCATTGTTATTTTCTGAGTTCAAATTCTGCCGGGTTCCACCTTGACTTACCCACTTCTCGGGTCGATAATATAATTACCAGTTGAACACTAGAGTTGATGTAGTTGACTTACCCTTAACCCGAAATTACTGGCCTTGGGATAAAATTTGAAACGAATATTCTGCAGATGGGGTCGTGGAAAGAAAGAAACAATTATAATAGTATAGGAATTATATTCTCCAGAGTGACTGTTTGCAAATCTGTTACAATTCTGGTTGTATCCAACAAAATGATGTCACTTATAACGTATATAATATTCTCTAACAACAAATCTATATAATGTTATCGCATTTGATTGACTTTGATGTTTTGATTTAAGGAGTTAGTATCAGAATTGTGTTTCGATTTTATGTGAATACCAATAAAACTTCGTAAAAATCTGCATGAAATAAAACCCTTAAAGATTATTTTTTTTCATTGTTTCCCGTAACAGTTAAAATGTACGCATTTCAAATGAGGTTTTATTCCTATAAAATGAAGATGTACAAGAACGGTTTCCGATATTTGTTTTGTTACATATGATGTTTCGACTTTTGCTTTCAATTTTACAATACTTTCGTTCAAGTAATTGTAATTTATTTAGTTTTTAAGTTATTTGATAACACACTTCTCCCTCTCACGTAAGCAGCCTCTCTGTCTACAAGTCATTGTTAATCTCTCTCTCTCTCTCTCTCAGTTCTTCTCTGTCTGTCTATGTCTCTCTCTCGCCCGCTTATATATATATATATATATATATATATATATATAT
>NC_069001.1:29117191-29120817 GCF_001194135.2 Octopus bimaculoides
ATATATGCACCTATCTATCTATATTTGTGAATATATTTTATGAATACATGTTTGTATGTATATTTGTGCGTGTGTATGTGTGTGTGTGTGTGTGTGTGTGTGTGTGTGTGTGCGTTTGCGAGCGTGTATGTATGCATGTATATATGTATATAATCAGATAGATGTAAGGCGACTTACATGGAAATTTTGATGTGTAGAGACTGAGTGAGAAATATAAGTATTCGGTTGTGGGTATGTTAAATAGAGCGAATACGAGCAGCGCCTTTGTAAGAACTGGCGTAAACGTGAAACAAAAGAAAAATATATATTAAGAGTGCAAGCAAAGCTATTTGATTTTCTTTGTCGTTTCAATTTGATTTCCCCATTTCATTTCCTTTGTCTTTATTTTAAAGATACAGCCGAATTGAATAAGAAAAATAAAATATTCTATCAAACTTCGTATGGCTTATCACTTGAACATCATCTTATATCTCATGAATTAATAAAAGGTTACTAAGAGAGATTTCTTAAATTTGCACGAGGCCACGTAGGCTTGATAAAAAGACAGTAATTGATTTAAGCAACCCACTCTTCACTAACAGTTGTATATTATTTATTTTATCAGACCTGAAAGGAATGAGAGGTGAATATCGATCACGAAGAAGTGGATGTTAAAATCAAATTCTTACAAGGCAAAACAGTATGAGCAAATAATAGCCGAGGGTTTAACCCTTCGTAGTACTGATATTTATCTCTATATATGAAGGAAATCCTCGAAAACACATTAATATATTCATTTATTTTCTCCAAATGGATATTGCTACTTATGTTTAGAAATGAACTACGCAAAGCAATGGTTGTTATAATTAACGCTTCTAGCAGAGTCAACAGGAAATCATTAATAATTATTTCTACTATAGGTACACGGTCCGAAATTTTGGGGGAGGGGACTAGTCGATTATATCGACCTCACTGCTCAACTTGTACTTAATTTATCGACCGCGAAAGGATGAAAGGTAAAGTCGACCTCGGCGGAATTTGAACTCAGAACGTAGGGACAGACGAAGGAAATCATTAATAATGATGCTTGTGAATACTGGCATATGTATGCTTCTCTCTTCGTAGAGGTGCTTTTTTATTATGCGCATTTACACGAGACATGAAGCCTTTTTATTTTCATCATCCATATTTCCCCAACATCCTTCTATAGACTGAACTTGGAAGACGTGAGCGAAAGACATTTGAAGATAACTGACACCGCAAATATTAGTTACATTTTGGGTCGAGTGTATTTTATTCAACAATCAGACGTTCATTCTAGCTCGACGCCTTACGGTCAAGTAAATGTGTTGACAAAGGAATTGATGCCATTTAATGCATATACAAACTATAGAAATATGTAATATAGTTGTTTGATTAATTAAATGTGACACATTGTCAGAAGTAATTTGGGTTTTGTTCATAAAATAATTATGTAATAAAAGTTGACAAACTAATTAATTTAAAACAAAAGAATATGTGAAACGAAATCATTTCCAGTCTTTTCGCTTTGCCCTCAGTTTATTTGACTTTTAACTGTTATCTTTTAGTTTTCTCCATCCTTAGACTGCGGCTATGCTGGGGCACCACTTTAAATAATGTTTAGTCGAATGAATCGACTCTCGTACTTCTTTTAATTGGTAATTATTATATCGATATGTTTGTATACCGCGATGCTGCAGGGATGGAAACACACCATCACCTGTTACCAAGCTGTGGTACGAGACAAACACAAAGACATACGCACATAAACACACAAACTTACGACGGTCTTACTTCAGTTTCCGTCTACCAAATCCACTCACAAGACTTTAGTCGGCCGAGCCTTGGTAGAAGACACTTGCCCAAGATGTTTCTTTCAGTTTCCGTCTACTAAATCCACTCACAAGACTTTAGCCGGCTCGAGGCTTGGTATAGGACACTTGCCCAAGGTTTTTTCTTTCAGTTTCCGTCTACGAAATCCACTTACAAGACTTTTGTCGGCCGAGCCTTGGTAGAAGACACTTGCCCAAGGTGCCACGCAGTCACATTGCACCCAGGACCATGTGGTTGGGAAGCGAGCTTCTTACCATAAAGGCAAACCTTGTATAGTTCTGATTGTTACAGACACAACATTTTCCTTCCAGAGTTAGACCGACTTACATACGATTTGCCTTAGAATAGTCATGTTGTGGTTATGAATTTTACGTAGCAAATTGCAAAACAAAATGTCCCCCTTGCGTGTTTTAGTGAGATTTTCGCATAATAAAAATCCTTGTTAGCTCTCTGCTGACAAGGAATATAGGTAGGAAATAGACGTTTTTTTTCTTCAGATATGTTATTCATCCTCGACATGATGCATATAGTAAACTTGGGTTTAGCAGATTTGAATCTACTGATATCTAGTTCAAACTGATATCACACCGTGTTCCATGTGATGCAAAATCAACAACTAGAGGAGCCAAACCCACCACGATTAGTTTGGAACGGTAGCCGTCGAAACATCATGTTATCTAGGAACTCGTACTACCGATTTCCTTTGCAAAATAAAGATAGCGGCGGCCGGTCGGAGAAATCATTTCTGCGACATGAAGTGGTTACCAAACCGAGTGTCGCTGGCCTTCTTCCACGGCCAAGCCATCGTAGTTATTATAGCGGGGTGCAGCTGGGCACTCCTCTTCTCCTGGGATTTGAGGCCCAGCGACACTCCGATTGGGTAGATAAGAAACGGGCTACCTATGTTTCATGTCGAGCGGAACCACGGAAGTGGTGAATATCCCTAACCTAATCCCTCAACTCTTGTATTTTAGCTCGTATACCTCGCAACCCTGGTGGTGGGAACAAATATGGACAGGAAGACACACAGGCATAAATACACACACACACACACACACACACACACACACATGACGTGTTTCTTTCAGTTTCCATTTACCAAATCCACTCACAAAGATTTAGTCGGCCCGAGGTTATTATAGAAGATACTTATCTCAGGTTCAACGTAGTGGTACTGAACATGAAACCATGTGGTTGGGAAACAAGCTTCTTACCACATAGCTACGGCTATTTCTCTTGGCGTTTGAGTTTTAAATCTTTGTCTTCAGGTAATTCCTGTACCTCTCTACACACTTTTATCGCAATTTATTTTTCTTGGAGAGACCCTTTACATACTTACTTTCATTTCCCAGATATACACTAACAAACAGAAAGGAACAGAAAGATAAAGAAGGAAAGAATGTGAGTCTTGTGGATAAAATCTGCCATCTTCATATATTATTCGCTCTGACGTTAGAAACCATACATTTTCATACACGAAGAAAATATTGAAAATAAGTGTAGCAGACGGCATCATCATAACCTGAAAGAAGTCTAAATCAGACAAAAGATAAAATATACACCTACGCATGATCCACTGACACCGACATCTTCACCCCACACTCTTCTCCGCAACCGTATTCTCCATATACCTTTCTGAAGATATTTATCAAAATATGTTTCATATTTAATATTTTTTGTGGCATTATCATGCGTTAATATATTTTCGCTATATTTGTAAATTAAATCACTGATTTTCTAATATATATATACATATATATATATATATATATATATATATATATATATATATA
>NC_069001.1:29121096-29126525 GCF_001194135.2 Octopus bimaculoides
ATATATATATATATATATATATATATAAATATATAAAAGAGAGAGAGAAAGATGCATGTATGTAAATACAAGTATGTGCACGTGTCTGTTTTCGTGTGTGTATTTGCTGTCTATTGAACCGATATAATATGTCGGATGGTCGCGGAAAGCGTAACCGGATATGATGACTAGTAAGGTATAGGAAATAGAAGACAGGATGTTGGCGGATCGATATTGACTGGGGACTGGTTCGGTATGTGGAAGTGGCTTTCTTCGTGATAGTTTGCGCTGGGGAGATGCACGTATGCATGCGTTTCTGTCTCTGCTTTCTTTGTTATTATATTATTGACTTTTGGCGCACTTACTTTTTTCCTACTCATACCGAAGTGTGTACAAGCTCGTTTCTAATGCATGTGTGTTGATACGACTATGGAGTTGCTTCTGTCTGTGTATGGGATTGTGTTATCGGCTGATAAAGAGATACGGCAGATATCTTTAAATATGTGAATGTAGGAGTAGGTGTTACATTCTGTGTTTAGAGAGCTGTGAAAATGAACGTGCGTGTATATTGGTTTGTTATTCTGTCTCTTGTTATTTCTCTCTCACTCACGTGCTATCTGTTTATATGTACCTAGATACGCGCACGCACAAACAAACACATACGTATTTTTAAGTATAGAATATCTATGGATATACCGATATACACAGGAATGGACGAAATAATGGAAACACCTAGCATCATAACATCATAAATTTGAAATATATATAAAACCATCAAAAGATTCTTTATTTTTGTGTTTTATGTATTTTTAGCGTTGCATTGTATGTTTTGCTAAAATTGTTGTTTCTTTCCATATATAATGAGAAAAGGTAATTAAATTCATTAAAATGACAGATCTATCAGACTTTCAAATAAGCCAAATTGTTGGTGGTCGTATGTCAGGCGCTACGGTAACGAAAACGACCGAAATGTTTGGTGTATCAAGAAGTCTCAAAAGTAATGACAGCCTTTGAGAAAAAGGGAAAAACCTCCTCGTCGAAACAAAACTCCGGAAGAACATGAACACTTTCAGCTAGGGACTGTCGGACTCTTACGCGAATTGTTACAAAGGATCACAAAATACTGCTCCCGAGATTAATGCAGATTTTAATGACCACCTCGAGAACCCAGTTTCTACAAAAACTGTTCGCAGCAAGCTGTACAAAGCCGCATGTCACGGGAGGGATGCAATCAAAAACCACTACTTTCCAAAACAAACGTTACAAAGCGTTTAGAGTGCATGCAGCATAACGGTTCTATCGCCCTGCGCACACCACGTACACGCCCGTCTAACAGCACTTCCGTGTCTGTAAAGCTTATTTGAACCGCCAGAGCTCCCCGGTAGCAATGTCATGTCAGTTCAGGGATTTCTGTAAGTTATCCATAGGCCCTTTCGACGCCCAGAGTTTCCTCAAGTTTATCGTAGAAAGCGCTCCAACTTTATCAGGCACGAGGTATAGCAAGGGACGACAGCCAGGCGGTAGTAAATGACAAAGGATGTACGCATTCGCCATCTCTGCCCGACCTTCCAGGGACAGCGTCTTCTCAGTCCATTTATGGGTGAAATTATCTATACTGCTCGTCACCTCCCCACCAGTCCTTGTTCACCGGGAGATCTTGACCAAACAAGAACCCGAGCAAATTAACCGGTCCTTTCATCCAACGCTCTACCACGGTGTCGGTTGGCATGGACCTGCCTCTCTAGGTGCTGAGCTGCAGGCCCACCGACTTACCCCGTTTCATCTTTGCTCCTGTCAGCGCTTTGTACTCCTGTAGAGCAGTACCGACCAACTCGATTTCCGAGAAGTGCGACACTATTACGATGACGTCGTCCGTGTAAGCCGACACAAAACTTCCGCATCCTAACATCACGCGAGAGGGCCATCGAAACATCCAGCTTCCGCAGCTTTGGTTCGAAAGTCAGTAAGTACAGAAGAGGTGACAGTGGACATCCTCGACAAACCGAACGAGCGAAGCTACATGATTCCGAAAAGAGGCGACCGAACAGATGTCACCGTAGATTGCAGTGAACCAGCCTCTGAAAGAGGACCGAAATCCGATGCCATGAGAATAGCCTCCGAGTATTGGTGTTCAACTCTATCACAAGCTTGCCACTGATGAAAACAGAACAGAGCCCTTCCCATACCAGGTTCCTTGCCCACCCTATCTATGAGGTTGTCGTGGATAGTTCTGTATGGAATAGCGCATGCCTGCGCGTCACCAATCAGCTTATCGACGTCAAGCGCCAACCTTTTGTCCAACACCTTGACCAAAATCTTATAATCTGCATCGAGATGCAGAAGGCAAGCACTACTTACTTTCTGCAGATTATATGCGGTAGGTGTGGGTTGGGGACAAACGTAGATACATGCACAGAGACAAACATGCACACACACACGCACGCGCATTCACGGATCTATATATACTCATATACACAACTGGCGTCTTTCAGTTTCCGTCAACCTGATCCGAACGGAGAGGTTTGCTCCGTGTGTGTGTGTATGTGTTTGCACGC
This sequence comes from Octopus bimaculoides, assembly GCF_001194135.2. Taxonomy (NCBI): domain Eukaryota; kingdom Metazoa; phylum Mollusca; class Cephalopoda; order Octopoda; family Octopodidae; genus Octopus; species Octopus bimaculoides. The sequence continues at coordinate 29,123,631 of NC_069001.1, forward strand.
GCGTGTGTCTGTGTGTGTGTGTGTGTGTGTGTGTGTGTGTGTAAATTGTAAAACACAACCATTACTACATGAACCGGAAGACTGCATAGTTTAATGCATGAAAGTACTAGTTCAACCAGAATGGACATTGAATATTCCATCGTTCCAGTATATTATAGTATCTTATGTAATGAAAAGATTCTAAATAAATCGTGAACATCAGACAAAGTTGGAATTTTTTTGAGTAATACATTCTTCTATACATAATCATACACAGCCGAATATATACACATATATACATACACACATATATATATATGATTAATATAACTCTAAGCACTTTTCTGTTGCTGTGAGAGGAAGTGTATTCGTCTTGAACCGATGATAATTGTAAAAAAAAAAAAAAAAAATAGAACTCACGAACTCTTTAGCGACGCAGTCACGCCTGCGTCTACAAAACACATTTTTTACAGATGAAATTTCATGAAAAAGAAAAAGAAAAAAAAAATCATTTTCTCCTTCAGACTGCATTTTTCAAAGTACTAAATGTAAAAGATAATACATATTTTCTGGCCTGGCATCCGAACATTTTATTAAAGAAAATTAATAATTCCAGCGTTATTTTCCATTATTTTGAAATGTTTTTTGGTACGATTGGAATTGTATGTAATATAGTACACAACCCTCCTTTAAATTGTTAGACTGGATAAAAAAAGGGCAAATGTTAACATGTCTCATGCCTCTTCACTCACTTTCCTCAATTTTATAAAGGTTTTTTTTTTTTTTGTTACCCTTTATTCGGTATTACACCTCTCATAAAAATAATAAGAGGAAGTGGCGTAATGAATAACATATAACCTGAGACAAATTAACTCTTGGATATTTGATTAGAAATTAACGGGAATTACAAAATTGTATGGTGAATGTTGTACAATGTATATCATATGGTGTATTATTGAAGCATCATTTTACTGATTTCCTATTCAATGCGCATGGCTTAACGAAAAAATTACGCATAGGAGATTGTTCACATATCGCATTTGACAAGCATATTGCATAGTTGTCGACCTATTATTCTGGAATGAGGAAACAGGCCGTATTGTAGACTTATGACGATTTTCAAGGAAAGAGTCGGCAAGTTGTTAAAAATGCCAAATGCCACAGAAAATACAAGCATAACCTCTCAGGTATACATTAGATAAATCTTCGGATATCTTTAAACCGATTTCAAAAATTTGTCTTAACGTGATAAATGTATTTTCCTTGAGTTCTTTGTTGAGGCAAAACCTGCCGGTTGTGAGCATTTTTCTCCCCTTGGTCTGAAGATTATGTTTCATTTCTTAAAATATGGGAACTTGAGGAACGCAATGGATCGATGTTAGATTCATCGAGCGGATATAATAACCTTAGAAACAGTCGGGAGTCAGACTCCCTGGGAGAGTTTGTCATTGTTAGAACAGCATGATGACAACTGCTGCCAGTATGATTTGTAGCGGCAGTACTGTATACTTGGATCTATCAGTGACGTGATGAAGGGAGATACGATGCATGAGAAAAAAGATCTCTCTTCCATATCATACCAAACAACTTATGCTGGAGACACAGAAAAAGTCCATACACTGGAGATGACACTCTTACGTCACCTAATTGTCAACTTAACGCAAGGAGTAAAAGTTACTATAGCTAATCGCTGTAACACAAACAGTTCGTAAGTTCCGCTTGTGTGGCAGAGGGTGAGATTCGTACCTCGGAATATTCAACCACAGACAACACTGCTCAGTCGGGCGAAGAACTGTGGCATTCATACATGATCTTTAATGAGGCAAGCCCTTAGAATATATAGAAGGATTTGCTCACAGTTTCCGTCTACCTAATTCACTTTCAAGGTATTAAACAGCCAAGAACAAATATAGAAGACAAATGACCAAGCTGCCCAACAACAGAGCTGGAGTAGAAACCACATTGTGAAGAAGTGGTCAACCATCACAGCCACGACTGCGCATATTTTTTCATTCGTGTATAAGAACAATGTAGACGTATTATTTGGGCTGGAAATAATTTTGGTTTTCTTTTATCTTTTAATGCATTGCTATATAAACTGCATTCAAGTTTTCAAAGGAGAGATACAATTCTAACAAAAGATCAAGAACTAAAAAATGAGCAGGTGTCTATTATTTGTCTGCTGCTGTATAGCATCTCCCATTGCAGAGCAATAGACACCAATTTTCTATGTTAGTGATTGAGAATAGTTTGGGTGGAAATCCAATACAGGCTTCGAAGTCGTCTCAATTGTTTTTATAGTATACCTAGCAGCATAAGGAAATGTTTATTTAATAGATACTACAAAACTTTTACAAGTTAGTGGTAGACAATTGACGCCGATCAAATATATTTTCTGCGTATGAAGACGAAAATATCTGGCTTGTATGTTGATTAATACACAAACATACCCACACACACACGCACGCTTTCATATACATATATACACACAAAGGTATGCATACTCTTATCTATCTATCTATGTAGTTATCTGTGTGTCCATCTATGTATCTGTCTGTGTATCTATGAATTTACCTATCTATCTATCATTCTATCTATCTTTATTTATCTATCTACCTATCAATGTGAATATAAGTATATAAACACTTACGAAATGATATATATATATATATATGTATATATATATATATATATAAAACAATGATAATTTAAAACAATGATAATTTATGTAAGATGTTTTTTGTATATAATATACTTGTTATTATAATGGATGAAGGGATGATTATTGAATGGTTATTATTTTGATAGTATGATATTTTTTTAATATTTTTTTTTCTATCTTTATATAATAAGTATTTCATATTAATTCATTTGGTACTTATTGTTGGTTGAGATATATATCTAATTATTGTTCTA
>NC_069001.1:29127093-29127585 GCF_001194135.2 Octopus bimaculoides
TATATATATGCTATTAGACACACGCACACACAAACGTATATTTGTAGAGCTGTTTACAAATCGCAATATACCTGCATAAAATTTAGAGCTGATAGCAAGTAACTAAATCGCATTTAAAGGATGTTCTAAATGAAAAGAACAGATCTTGTGACATAATATTACGAATATTCGCATATATACACAAACAAACACACACACGCACGCACAAACACACACACACACACACACACACGATCAGACATACTAACGCAACCACTGGCATATCTGTTTTCCGTGACCATACCTGTCTTTCTACATATATATACATGCATAATTATGCTTACGCTGAATATGTGTTAGTGTGTCTATACACCCTGGAGTTATCCTTTGACAACATCGATTTTATCTGTGGCAGGAGGCCACAAATCGATTGGAAACATTATTAGATTGTATATCTATTGATCGCAATGTAAATGCCAAACCATATTTATACACACACGCACACACATATAT
>NC_069001.1:29129003-29130209 GCF_001194135.2 Octopus bimaculoides
GACGGTGGTGGTTGTGATGTGGTGGCGGTGATGGTAGTGGTGGTGGTTATGGTAGATGTGGAGGTGATGGCGGTGGTGGTGGTAATTGTAGTGGTGGTGGCTATGGTAGTGGTGTGTGTGGTAGTGGTGGTGATGGTGGTAGTCATAATGATAGCGGTGGTGCTGGTGGTAGTAGCGGCAGTGGCGCTGAGGATGGTGTTGGTGTTAGTGGTGGCGGTATTAGTCGTGACAATGTTGAGAGTGGTGGCGGTGGTTGCGATGGCAGGGTTGTGGCGATGATGGTGACGGTGGCAGTAGTATTCTCAGTGGTGAAGAAAGTAACACTAGAATGGATGCTAGCGCGGAGGCGGTGCCGTAGGTATTATTATTACTAATATTTGCAGTTATAGGCTGTGGTTGTAGTAGGAGTGGTGGTGGAGGCAGTAGTCATGGTGCTGATGGATGTAGTGGGTTGGGTGTGGTTTAAGATGATGGCGGTGGCGAGGTCGTGGTAATGGATATCTTAGAAACTTGTAGTGATGCTGATGACGGTGCCCTTGTTTCGGTTGTTATTGAAGATCGTCAGTGACAATGCAGTTGCTTTGCTGCAGCTGATGATGATGACAGTGATAATGATGATGTTGCTGCTGATGATGGTGATGATGGCGATGGGGATGACACAGGATGAGCAGCGTGTTGGCAATCATGATGATACCGGGGATGATGATAATGATGAAGACGACGACGTTACTGCTGCGACTGCTACCGATACTGTTGCTGCTGCTGCTACTGCTTCTACTGCTGCCCCTGCTGTTGTTGGTGGTGATGATGGTGATCTTGATGATGATAATGATGATGATGATGATGATGATGATGATGATCGTAATGTCAGCAATGGTTGTTTTGAGCATGATGTTCATGATAATGATGACGATGATGATCATGATGATGATGTTAATGAAGGCGAAGATGAAGATGATGATGATGACGACGACGACGACGACGATGATGATGATGGTTGTGACGACGACGATGATGATGGTTGTGACGATGACGGCGATCATAATGTTGGCAACGGCTGTTTCGATGATGACGATACTGATGATATTGCTCTATGGACGTTAGTAGGGACGGCGGTGGCTGATGGTAAGTTACGTTGATAAGTCATCGGCTGCTGAATCCGTTAAAGTTGCGAGCGGCAACGACCATATTATCAGAGATGAATTT
>NC_069001.1:29130669-29131714 GCF_001194135.2 Octopus bimaculoides
AAAATGCAAGAAAATCCTTACGAAACAATTTGTTCATGATATCAGAATGTTTTATATTGTTAAATAAAATGTCACGAAATTATTTTTTCTGTCATTAATGATTTTTTTCAATCTTCATTGTTTTCTCTTGAATCATATATATTCTACACGATTTGTGGAATGATAACATTAAGGTGCATTTTGTAAGCCCACTACCGGATTGAAACATCTGTAAGTTATAATCATTGCTTTTTTTGCTAATAATAAACTCTTATTAACTTCAATATCTCTAATTTCTTATTTTCCATTTGCATGATTATAAACCATGGTTTATAAATAACCCTATATAATATTATATAGGGCGCATGAGTGGTTGTGTGGCAAGTATCTTGCCCACCGACCGCATGGTTCCGAGGTCAGTCCCACTGCGTGGCACCTTGACCAAGTGTCTTCTAATGTAGCGTCGGGCCGACTAAGGCTTGGAAGTTTACAGACACTTTTAAATAATGAAATATACCTGTAAATAAACAATTTCAGATGTATTATATCATCGTACTGTACACGAGAATTTGTTCGACTCAAGACATCCAAAGACTCGTGAAAACATTACAACAAAATCTGCTACGGATAGAATCTCGAGAAACAGGAAATCAGTCAAATCATGATTTAACCACCATGGTTGAATGATGGATGGGTTAGATTTGGTGAACAAACTATTTGAGACAGTGAACACCGACAGCTATTTAGAGATTGAGAGATAAGGTAAGATATTTAGCCATTCATCGGAGAGCAATTACTTCATTGACAAATTCCTTCGCACGCGATCGCGCGTGCATGTGTATACATGCATATATATTCTTATGTATGCATATATACGCGTGTGTGTGTGTGTCTGTGTGGATGCGCAATGGCCCAGTGGTTAGGGCAGCGGATTCGATTCTTAGACCGGGCGCTGTGACTGTTTATTGAGCGGAAACACCTATAGTCCCACGAAGCTCCGACAGGTGGTGGTGGTGGTGAATGATGCATTATTCTTTCACCACAACTTTCCCTCGCTCTTTCTTCC
>NC_069001.1:29134689-29135157 GCF_001194135.2 Octopus bimaculoides
CGAGTAAGTAATAGCATTCTCTATTATAAAAAAATTGTTATGTTTGGAAGAGTCTATGAGGATTTTTTTTTTTTTTATTTCATCGGAGAAAGTTTTTTTGTCAGCAACGTTGACTTATTCCTATAATCAAACACTTAGCTATCAACGTGAAGCTATCAACAAGAAAAAAAAAAAATTCAAAGTTATTTGTTCCCTGATTGTCGACAACTTTCCAGGGCATTGACATGAAATAAATTAAAGTACAAATGTGTGAATAAACGACTCATACATTCGTGTGCAAAGTCTTACAATTGACTGAATATATACGTCTCTGTTCCTGCTTCAATATTGATCGGATTTTAGATATAGTGGAGTTATATATATATATACATACACACACACACATACAGACATACACACGTGTATATACATGTACGCATATGTATGTATATACATATACGTATATGTATGTATATACATTATATTATA
>NC_069001.1:29135167-29136160 GCF_001194135.2 Octopus bimaculoides
TATGTGTCACAGTATGGGCGTGCACCCGTGTATGTTCCTTATGGATGCGAAGACTGACTTGCCGATTTTGACGTATCAAAAGATACAGTAACATTTGCGCTACCAAAAAGAGTATGTTTTTTTACACAATAACTCTCTTTTTACTACAAAAATAACCCTGAAAACGTGGTCGGTCGCACAATTTACAGGTCTTTATCTAAGGGAGGCAACTCTCTATGAACACTGTTTAGATAGGGCATAATGGGAAAATGTTTAAAGTACATAGAGTTTTACCAGGGTATGAAATGTTATAAGTATTATTTAGTAGATGATTTTTTTTTAATGTGAAGTATGTTTGTTTTTGTTTTATTTAGATCATAGATGCCTCTGATGTAGCAGACCCATCACATGGTTGTTTTCTTCCTGAAATAATGTAATTATATCTATGATTATACTTTTGTTCATATAATACTGACGATGCCTATATTTGAACATGGCAACGGTTATTTGACGGTACAATGCATTGAGAATCTAAACTTACATCATAATTTAAGTTCATATTTCATACATTCTTCAATAGAAATACATATACAAGAATTATTTTTCATATCGAAACATTTGCACAGTATTACAGGGTTACAATGATTGATTAAATCATACATCCAAATTACGTACATGCTCATTCGACGAATGAAAATTTCAACTCAGGCGCTATGAAAAATCGTCATGTGAATTCATGTAAAGTCGTTTAAAATTACATTTATGGCATATGCAGCTAAATAGATTTAATGTTCTACAGTAATAAAGTGACAGCGTACCCACACCACTCGCTCTCTCACTCGCTCGTTTTTTACTCTCTTTTTCGAGCTCTCTCTCTCTCTCTATCTATCTCTCACTCTCGATTTCGCATGTTCTCTACTATTTGAATCTGTGAGCATATGAGTTTGCAGATGTATATATATATATATATATATATATATTCAAATGTATGTGTGTGTGTGTGCATACATATAT
>NC_069001.1:29136203-29137825 GCF_001194135.2 Octopus bimaculoides
GGGGGGGGGGGGTGCAGACGCCTCTATTGCACACGCTTTGGAATTGCATAAACTTTGAATTCATTTGTACAGCATTAAAAATCCTCAATTTTACCCAGTTAATGTGTATCGAAGAAGTGCTGCAGTAATGTATAACTACTGATTTAGCAGCGGTCCAAATACGTGGCTTTTAAAATTGAATTGCATTTCAAGATTATGTTTCGATTATGCTGACATTGAATTATTGCAGCTCGCCGTGTTTAATACAACATTTGATCTTGTCGAAGATCAAACGTCCTCGGAGATGCCCCAAAATAATGAGATATCCACAAGCGTTACCATGTTCATTGTTGAAGAGTTAACAGTTACTGTTAAATATATTCTTAGCCTTGCAAGTGTATTATGTTCCTTGTCATGAGGAAGCAAATCTCATAAGGAATATCTAAATGAGTATCTAAACTTGAAAATAGTACTATACAAAACCGATTGTATATTGATATCAAATTATCTGTTTTTAAATAGATATTAGACTTTCAGTTAGCGAGATATATCTGTCATGTCTAATAGGCTGGTGAGAAACACTTACAGAAATTCCCAGGAACTTCGGTAAAAGGAGGTAAGGAGACATTCTCCAAACATGGGTTTTCCCCAGTGACTGCGGCATATTACCTCATTGCTAAATCAATCTAATAATGCAGAATGATGGAATAATTATTACGTTCGCAACGAGTCTTACATGATTAAGAACTGTGCTCATGTAATGCTTACTCGTACATCTCTCTGGTTTTGGATCATATAAACTGACAGCTTAAACATGTAATTCATGAAGTTAGTGCTAACCTGCCTTTATTGGAAAATGACACTTGCCCGAACATTTGTTTATTGAAATTGAATCGACAGTCACATTGCCCAGTAGTATGTTTTAGCACGTCATTACAGGCTTATAGGACAATGTGTTATTTTGCGTAAGAAACTTTTACATTGACTAGAATATAATGACTATTGAAAATGACATGGAAATCATTTTCAAAGAACTAATTCGCACTTAATTTACAAATCAATTATTGTAGATTCCTGAATAAAATATATATCTCAACGTGACGAATTGAATAATAATGTATTTAATTCAGAGAGAATTTTAATTTTCGTTTCTGTATTTCGTTTGGAAGTGTTTCCATATAAACTACGGTACTGAAGCATATTTTTCTTGTGAGTTCATTATGCTAGCAACAAACACACACGCTAGTTCAGTTTCCCTCCTTTTTTTTTATATTAACAGTCAATTCAACAACATTGTAATTAATCAAGTAATCGATCGTTTGATTAATTGATCTGTCAGTCAAACTATCTAAGATAGAAATATTGAATAGAGAAGAAAAAATAAAAGAATTAATTTTTCCCGAGAGACAGGAGAAGTAACTCAGTGCCTTTTCCTACCTTATTTCGTGTTCATGGCCGAAATAGCAAACAAATAATGACTTATTAGATAAAAGAAGATTATAAATTGATTCGAGTAAGTAATAGCATTCTCTATTATAAAAAATGTGTTATGTTTGGAAGAGTCTATGAGGATTTTTTTTTTTTTTTTTCATCGGAGAAAGTTTTTTTGTCAGCAACGTTGACTTATTCCTATAATCAAACAC
>NC_069001.1:29138072-29141317 GCF_001194135.2 Octopus bimaculoides
ATAGTGGAGTTATATATATATGCATACACACACACATACAGACATACACACGTGTATATACATGTACGCATATGTATGTATATACATATACGTATATGTATGTATATACATTATATTATATATGTATACATATACATACATATATGTATATACATTATATTATATATGTATACATATACATACATATATACATACATATATATATACATACATACATATATACATATATATATACATATACATAATCATAAACACACAAACGCACGAGTATATATATATATATATATATATATATATATACATACGTATGTTAGTTTTGTCAGACTTACAGCCTAACGAATGATTTCGAACTGATTGAATTTGTTGGATTTTAATACGGTTTAAAATCCGTGACATTGACTTTTTTTTTCGTTTTTATATTTTTATGGATATATATATGTGTGGGTTTTTTTTTTTCTACCTGCTAGTCTAGCTTCATTTCTCTAGCTATACTAAAGTCTTTTATTACCAGACATTTAGACTTGTTTTACGCAGACAATAACACTTTCTCTTTCGATGATCACACACAAGGGAAAAAGTAGTAAATGGCACGAAATATTTCCTTATGCTAATCAGGCAATGGAGAAACCATAAAATGTAGAAGCAACCAATGATATTTAGATACGTTTACGTTTTGTTTGCTACTCAACTTGATTAGTTCAAGGGCCAGAAACATGGCGGAAATCTTTAGATGAACGTGACTTGGTTAATGGAAGAGTATAATGGAGAAAAAGAAGATAATGAATCGCCGTGCTGAGGGGTTTCTTTCTTTTCTTTCTTTATTTTCTCTCTTTCCCTTTTTCATTTTATTCTTTCTCTTTTAGCTATATTTTTTTTTTATTATATTTGTTTTATTTCTCTGTTTTTTTTGTCTTTATTTCTTTATCGTCTTCACAATCCCTGCTTCTCTTTCCTTTCCTTTCAATATTCAAAATATATTTACTTGATTTTTCTTTCGGTCTATATTGTATTTTATTTTATTTTATTTCATTCCTTTCTGTGCAGAGCATTCTAGAGGCTGTATTATTGGTTAAGCAAAAATTATTTGAAAAGATCTCCCATTCAATAAAAGCGTTTCGCAACATTTCTGTACTAAACGGCTCACTGTACTATGTTATACAATGCGCACTAATTTATACAATGCACTGAGTAAACAATATAGTGAGTTATACAATGCTTTTCAATAACATCAGGAGACCACACACGAGCAAAACAAAATTTATAATGCCTACTTCTATTGATGTGCTATTTTTCTTGCATATGCATTTTTCTTTTCCTTGTGTTACTTTATTGTTATTCGTGTGCTTCAATGTCCCTCTATTTTTATGCCGTTCTTCACGTAACATTAACCAATTGAGAAATAAATATCAACAATTCCAAACATATGGTTTGTTGGGTAGGTTATCGTGTCAGTTTTTGTTTAGACTAGTTTATTTAATAAACCTGTTCAACTTTAAGAGATTCTCAAACGTTAGTCACTAACTACAGAACACACTGCATGAAAATCATATAAGAGATATTGTCCACAGCTTGAACATGTTTAAAAATATTAATTAGCAAAAAAATTTATTAGTATTCATTTAAGATGGTACGTTACTCGACCGCGTGCGTAGTTTTATTATATCAAGAATACATTAAACTAGAGCTACTACATCTTGTAGTCGAGAGATTACACTTGTGTTACGAGGAATATTCGGTTCGAATGCCTCAGAAAATGATTGCAAAACGGGGTCTTCAAGGCGAGGCAACCAGATCTAGATGTAGACCCTAGGTGTCATGTTAGGATTATATAAATAGGTTTGTTAGATCTTGCTTCGGAATCTAACAAGTAAGTTTGATCCCGTTTCTTAACGCACTAAACAGTGATGTAAATTTATTGACTTCACATCTCCTCTTTCAGATTCGTCATACGTTTTATCCTGCCACTGGTTTCCAGGAATTATTCTTATATTCAATTTTATAGTACACATCATCTGATTGTGTAGCAGAAATCTGTGCATGGCCCAGGGCTGCCAACTGGGCCGGATTTTTTTCTTAATAAGGTCGAAATTTTATATTGTGTCTCTGTTCTGAAATATAAAAATTCATTCAGTATAAATTTGGCACAAACCCAGCAATTTCAGTGACAACTGGCACTTACTTTATCGACCTTGGCGGAATTTGAACTCAAAGTGTAAAGACGGGCAAAACGTCATTAAACATTTGCTCTGTATGGTAACAATCCTCAATTTTCGCTTGGCGTTGAATTGAAATATTTACATGTGTTCTGAATCTATGATTTGGAAACAATTCTCCAGTAAACCAGTTCAGGAAAATACATTACATAACGAATGTATATAAAACAGATGAAAGTAATAAAATATTTAATTATTGTGCTGGTGAAATAGTATCGACGATCGCAAGACCTGACTCAATTATCATCTGTAGTGAACATAGCTTATTAGTTTTACTGAACTCAAAGAAAGTATAACGAATTCAAAGGAAAGGTAACATGGGATTGTAATGTTCATCATTTTCGAAACAGCAATACATACATAATTCAAATGAAAGAAATATAATTAGTCACTTAACTACGTCGTTAACTGGTTTATCCACCTACATTCCAGTATTTTACGGCGCCCGTTCCTCATTATTGGGACAAGCATTAAAGTAGCTTTCCAATAAAAACTGGATAATTATGTGTAATGTAATGCAATCAAGATTTATAAGGAATTGATTGAAAACTATTATACATTCTACAACTTATATTTTCCACTAAGTATGAGGCAAATGCTGTAATGCTAATACATTTAGGTGTTTGAGATTATACCAGAAGTACTTAACTGTTGGATTACGACGAGGATTACTCTCTTACGCTTTATCAATTTCGGAGATTATTATTGAATGAAACGGTCTTATATTCCTATAATTAACACATGTGTAATGAATCTCCGCAATTTGTTCCGTCTCAATTGAGCGAGATCCACGAATGCTAAGTTAATTGGTGCGGGTGAACCAGCAATTTGTATCATGCACTGTAACTAACAATAATAAGCATTCCGATCAATGTTCTTCTCCGACACTTTTCATGGATATTTATTTCAGTATAAATTGCCAAACTAATTGCAAATAAATATTTAGTAACTGCAGAAAAGGTTGTATGCAGAAGCAAACGACGGCAACAGCGTGAGTCTAAGAGAATGAACGTGTGTGTGTGTGTGTGTGTG
>NC_069001.1:29141373-29141901 GCF_001194135.2 Octopus bimaculoides
GTGTGTGTGTGTGTGTGCGTGTGCGTGTGCGTGCGTGCGTGCGTGCGTGCGTGTGTGTGCGCGCTAAAATCGGGCAGTAACAGTGGGTGCTCAAAACAGCATTGACTGATTAATATTATTTATTCTTTTAAATGTTCTTTTAACCAACAGATAAAAGAAGTTGGCACGGAGGCGCAGGTGCGAATGTATAGTAAGATGCTTCCTTCCAAACCACATGGTTCCGGGTTCAGTCCCACAGAGTGTCACATTCCGCAAGAGTTTTCTGCTATAGACACGGGCCGGTCAAAGAACTGTGACTGGATTTGGTAGACGGAAACTGAAAGGAAACCGTTGCATGCATATAATTGTGTGTTTGTGCCTTTGTCTGTCTCCCCACCATCGCATGCAAACCGTTTTGTCAAATCAAACTCAAATAATTGATGCAAATATACTTTCTATTCTGTAATAAGAAGCGTGTCATCCATAGAGTGAGACAACAAAGAGAGCTATAAGAAAACCCACTACATTAACTGTGATCTATCTATCTAT
>NC_069001.1:29141911-29142322 GCF_001194135.2 Octopus bimaculoides
TCTATCTATCTATCTATCTCGCTCTCTCTTGGTGTATCTATTGTATCTGTCTCTGTCATTCTCTCTACCTATCACACTCTCGCACTTACGCACTCTGTATCTAATCGTCTAACATTTTCACCGTTTTCACGTCTGTTTTTGTCCGTCTTGTCACACATATTCGCCCGCTTTCTTCGAAAAATTGAATGCCCTTAGCGTAGAGATTTGGGGCCTACCAATTTTGAACAGTCTTAAGTGTAACAGGCCGAAACCGTAGTGATAATTGGAAGCTTGATTGATGAATAGAAAGCCACGAATGTTCCGTTCTGGCTTTCCTGTCTGTCCTTGTATCGCCCATCTGTCCGCATGATTACACTATCGTCCGTTACGTTCTTGTTCCGTTTCTTTATATACATATATATATATATATAT
>NC_069001.1:29142679-29143751 GCF_001194135.2 Octopus bimaculoides
ATATATATATATATATATATATATATATATATATATATATATATGAGAAAGAAAAAGAAATGTAAGTCACAGAACGTCTGTATAATAAAATCTATGGTGATATTAGGATCATATTACATCATTACAGATTAAATTAGAACCGGTTTCAAGATCAACGATTGTCAAATTATATGGAGAAAACGTTGTCGCATTAAAGATGAGTGAAGGCAAGGATTATGGCAGCATTCACTAACTTAAAAAAAGAGGACCGGCCAGAAGAGTTGCAGGAGATTCCGACGTTATTTGGAGACCGTTGTTAAAGCCAATGTCGATTTAATTGAATACATTTACACTTTAATATTTCAAGATACCTTTGTGTACTTTTTGTCAATATATCTGTTAAAATGAGATGTCAGTTTCATTTTCATTTCTGTGTAATTTAGACAACAGTCTCTTCAGCTTACCCTGTATATATATATCCAAGTGTGTGTGTGTGTACCAGTGATCAGAAAACATAGAAACATGAATGCCTTCATACATGCAGGCATAAAAGCACACACACACGCCCACACACAAACACACACACAACCACACTCACACAAACACACACACACACACATATGATTCTGCAAAGTAGTGTACGTGATATAATCGATGGGATTTGCATATATGATCAATTCGTTTGTAATTATTCTCTCATTCTTGCAATTTATAATTATTCTGGCATGGACTTGCATTATATTTATCACTTCTTTCAAATTCCCAATTCAATCCTTCATTGTGAAAATAGTACAAACAATGCTTTAATAATATCTTTAACAAAATCTACATTGATTCAGGATCTGGTATAATAGCAGTAGTGTTACTAGATTCATTTGAATATTTATTAAACAATCGCGTGGGCAGTTCATATTGAACGTCAATAATAGTTTATCTTTTCGACTAGAATTATATTTTAGAATCTATTGATAATTATCAAATAAAATAGGCCACTGATATACCTGGAATGACCCGTCTCGCAAGATAAACTCATGCATGCATGTATATATATATATATATATATATATATATATATATATATATATATATATAT
>NC_069001.1:29144006-29148871 GCF_001194135.2 Octopus bimaculoides
ACTGATTTAGTCTCGAACAGATCTTTTCTAATGAAATATTTTCCTAGTTACAAAATTAATGATTCTATGATACTGTGTTTTCTATATTTTGCAAGCGAGAAAATTAGAGAGAGGCAGATTATGGTGGGGTGTGTGTTGATATACTAATTGCACTTTTACTCTTTTACTTGTTTCAGTCAGTTGACTGCGGCCATGGTGGAGCACCGCCTTTATAATCGAGCAAATCGACCCCAGAGCGTATTCTTTGTAAGCCTAGTACTTATTATATCGGTCTCTTTAGCCGAACCACTAAATTACGGGGTCCTAAACACACCAGCATCGGTTGTCAAGCGATGTTGGGGGGACCAACATAGACACACAAACATAAACATATATTCCTTTACATGTTTCAGTCATTTGACTGCGGCCATGATGGAGCACAGCCTTTACACAGACACACACACACATATATATATATATATATATATATATATATATATATATATATATATATATATATATATATATATATATACACCCACGACGGGATTCTTTCCGTCTACCAAATCCACTCGCTAGGCTTTAGTCGGCTCGAGGATATAGTAGAAGACACTTGCCCAAGGTGCCATATTTAAAGGGAATTTATGATTAGTACCAGTATACTTTAGCAAACAAGCCTGTTGACCTGTCTCATTAATGAAAATGCCGGACATTTTTTAATCGAACAAATCGCCCAAGCCTTTTATTTGATTTTAATTCTGCTACTTATAATATCCCTATCATTTGCGGATAGAAATATACCAACACTAGCTGTGAGTTAGGGGTAGGGAGTGAACGAAACGATCTCAGTGATTAATAATCTTGTGAATTCCACTTCCTGTCGCTTGTGTTACATGAACATGCACACACATACACACCCACACACGTATATATAGTTGCGATATATATATATGTATATGCAATATGTAATATATATATGCCTAGGTAGGTAGATATGTACACACACAAATATATTTGCAATATATATGTGAAACATATATAATATTTATATGTATGCAATATATATATATATATATATATATATAGTTATGCAATACATATATATATATATATATATATATATATATATATATATATATATATATATAGTTATGCAATATATATATATATATATATATATACATGCAGTATATGTATATATAGATGCAGTTATATCTGTATCTACATGTATCTATTTATATATGTATAGACATAAGTGTCTGCTTGTGTGTGTGTGCGTGAGAGAGAGAGAGAGAGAGAGAGAGAGAGATATAGAGAGAGAGAGAGAGTACATGACATATCTACTCAGAGTTTCATTCCACTAAATGCACTCACAATGTAGTGTTCGTCTTGGCCCTATGGTAGAAGCCATTCACAGATGTTTTTAAAGCAGAAGACCCGTCCCATGTACCGATCTTCAATAACTTACATACACCTGTTACGTTTCCATCAGTGTGTTTTTCGGTAGTTTCTTTCCGATTTCATGTTAGCTGACTATTCTAAAATTGTATCCATCCACTTCAACAGAATTTAGTATTTATTTTATTGAAAAAGCAACAAAATGCTGTTTAACTCCAGATTGATTTTATTTTACTCAATTCCCAGTTGAAAGAAGCGTGCAATGTTTCATATCATAGCTGTTATTTAATGACAATTGTTTTAAGTGAAATAAGCTCTGAGATTTATAAATGTGAACGACTTTTCGTTTATGACTTTTACAATGGTATAAGTAAATATATAGGAATAGTAATGACAGCTGAATACACAATCATATCTTTAGCATAGCGTGTGAGTTATCTGTATACAATGTCATCAATATTTCCAAAATGAACAATGTGATAACAGACACTATTACGAATATTAATCCTACTGTTCAGATAAATGCATGTGCATACGCTACCTCTCACTCTGTTTGTCAGCCTGCCTGTCTATATGTGTGTGTGTGTGTATCTCTCTCTCTCTCTCTCTCTCTCTCTCTCTCTCATATATATATATATATATATATATATATATATATATATATATACGTTTATCTATCTTTATGTATATATACATTTCTATATGTATATACATTTACCTATGTCTACGTGCACGTGAGTATGTATATATGTTTTTGTGTAGAAAGAGAGAGAGAGAGATCTAGGGGGAGAGAGTTAGAAAGTACACAAGAGAGAGAGATAGAGAAATATATATGCATGTGAGTCTTTCGTCTCAACTTATATTCGTTACAAGTACAAGGAATAATTCTGAACACCCTAAATGTTTATGAGTGAGCTAAATCTGCAATTATTTATTGGGAGGTCTTAGCTATGAAGATTATGGATATTGTAGTAAGGTTTACACTTCGCTGTTTCCGAGATTTGATATCTATTTATAATTTAAAAAAAAATTCATCTACATTCTAGATAAGTCAAGTATTAAACATAATATGCAGAAAATTCATGCAACTGTATCGTGTTCAGTTTTTCAAGAAATCACTGTGCCAACTTGAGTAATATAACTATTACTAATATAATAGTGAAGGCGCAGGGCTCAGTGGCTAGAGCGTGGAGAATTACGATCGTGAGGTTATGAGTTTGATTCCCGGTCCGGGTTGCGTGTTGTTTTCTCGAGCGAGACACTTTATTTCACGTTACCCCAGTTATCGGCCTTTGCCTTTCCCTTGGATAACATCAGTGGTGTTCATAGTGGAGGCTGGTATGCATGAGTGACTGCTGGCCTTCCACAAACAACCTTGCCCGGTCTTGTGCCTCGGAGGGTAACTTTCAAAGTGCAATCCCATGGTCATTCATGACCGAAGGGGTCTCCACTTATATAATATTGCCATTATACCGGTGTGTACCATCATAACATTTTAGCAATATTAAACCACATTAATCACGCTTCAAATTTTAGTGCAACGCCAGAAATTGGGGAGGGTAATGACGATTATATTGGCACAGTGATTGACGCATACTGTATTTTATTGATCCCCGGATAGATGAAGGTTAAAGGTGACTTAGGCGGTATTTGAACTCAAAGCTGCATATAGCCATAAGGACTTGCCTCTAAGCGTTTGTAGCACGTGCAAACGGTTCTACCAGTTAGTCGCCTGAAACAATAAATTTTCCACCTAAATGCATGCATTCTCCCCATCGTCTCTCATGGTTTCGTGATTACCTCGTTATCGACATGATTTGATATTGGATATTCTGTCGAGATTCCGCATGAAGATTGCTGCATTGTTTCAGGGATTGGCGAATGTTACGATATAACATCGGCTCGCATTTAATTGCTTCATCAAATTCGCTTTTCAACTCAATTATTATTAATGATGATCACCAGAAACAACTCATTTATATTTCTCTGTTATGTTTGTCTATGGCGCAAATTTTCTAACCCTTGTCTTTTCCTGCATTGATAAGTTTTTCTATTATTAATGACGTAGCACGCTAATTATTTACTTAAGTGATAAGAAGATGAAAACTGAAAAAAAAATATTGTGGCTACGATTAATAGATATACATTGCTTCATTTTGAAATTGAGCTGAGATTCATAAGTGAATGAATGATGTTTGTACATTCTTATTCATTCTATCTCAGTGTACAACTACAGGAACTCCATAGGTTGCGATGAAGCGCGATTCAGTTAGTCCGATCAACGGAACAGCCTTCTCGTGAATTTACGTGTAGGTGGCTGAGCACTCCGTAGACACGCGTACTGATAGCATAGTTCGCTGAGAGATTGAACGTGACATAAACATATTACAAGGTTGGCTTTGTGAGATACAGGTACAGCTCATTTTTGCCAGATGAATGGGCTGTTGTAACGAGAAATAAAGCATATTGCTTGATGGCATTTAGCGCCGCCGGGAATCGAACTCATAACCTTACGATTGTGAGCCGAATACCCTAACCAGTAAGCCACGAGTCTTCCCTCATGCCAGTGTATATCATGTGCAATTCAATTACACTGTCTCTTCTACTAAGGCTACTATTATTTGGATGAATTGCCAATCCTTCAACTACTTCTTGCGTCAGATTTCTTTAATACATTGTCGTTCGACCTCTGTTCCTTTCAAGATAAATTATTCATTGCATTTTCACACCTGCTACCCATTGTGCAATCGCACTCAACCGTGGAACGGTATCCAGTGACCTCAACTGATATCACTCCAAACAATAGCCCAATATGTTTACACATATGAAGTACTATTTGATTTAGTCGTTTGAGTTAAAATCTCAAAAGGAAATACCTTTTGTAGGAGGTTTTAATACTGCGCTAAGTATCGAAATTATTTAGAAGACCTCTTCTTTCCACCACCATAATTCCTTCTATCAGTATCAGTCATTCATTATGAGATGGTTTAGCGCGAACAAAATTGTCCAATTCTATTTTTAACGCTTGAAACAGATTGAGTTTTGTGTGTATATCTGGCCATTCCTTGTATCACATAGCAAAGAATTTATTTGTTACGTTATCCATCTTTAGTATTATTGCATATCACTATAAAAATGTATTAACTCTAAAGTGAAATATGAATTATTATGTAATTTAGAATCCTGCAGTGTTTTGCTTATGATCTCCATAAATTTTCTCCATTTCCCTTCTATTCCTAGCCAGGCTCATTGGCCCGGTTTCTCGGTTTCGATGGCGTATGTGTTCATCAGCTGGACGGGACGCCAGTCCATCACAGCGTTACTCCTATTTCCCAGCTGAGTGGACTGGGGCAATGTGAAATGAAGTGTTTTGCTCAAGAACACAACGCGTCGCCCGGTCCAGGAATCGAAACCACACACAATCTTAGGATCATGATGCTGACACCCTAACCACTAAGCCACGTGCCTCCACACACACATATATATAT
>NC_069001.1:29150102-29152135 GCF_001194135.2 Octopus bimaculoides
TTTTTTTTTTTTTTTTTTTTTTTTTTTTTTTTTTTTTTTTTTGTATGGAGTATATCAACGTGAGTAAATTAATGCACATCGTCTTCAAATATGATGGAACATTATTGATTCAGAGCGCCTATTTCAATAAATATTTTGATGTTTATATTCGATGTTCTCTGTTATAGTTTATAGGTTCTTCGGGGACATATTATTATTGTTGTTGTTACTACTACTACTACTAATAATAATATTCTCGTGATTATTATAATCATCATCACCATTATTATTATTATTATCATTATTATTATTATTAATATTATTATTTGTTATTTGCTTTTTTTTTCATAAGTGGCTTGTTTATTTTCCCTTAAGATAGCTCATTCTCTCACAATGGAATTTCAATTTTTTTTTTGACTTTTCTTTTTTCTTTCTTTTAAATACAAGACAAGTTGTGTTACTTCAATTTGAAACAATACTTCTTCAACTAGACATACTGCGACATACACAAACACTCACTTACACACACACATATATATTCACACACACACACACACACATATATATTCACACATACACATATATATATATATATATATATATATATATGTACATACATACATACATATATATACATACATACATACATATACATACATACGTACATACATACATATACATACATATATATATATATGTACACACATATATAAACATATGTGAGTGTGTATGTGTGTATTTACATGTAAATGTATGTCTGCGTAAATATAGTTACATATCTGTTGTTGACTAACGTTTAGCAGTTAGGGCAATATTAGCAATGCTAATTTCAGCGTTTCAATAGATTTCCAGATAAACCAAATAGAAGTGAAAGGAAACGACAGTGACACACAAGACAGATTGCTTACTGTATGAGGATGCAAGCAGATAAGAAATGCACGAGAATAAAATAATAAAATAGAGAGAATTGTTGTATAAAAACCAAACGAAAATCTTTATTTTATTTTGTTAAATTTACAATGGTAACAACGTCAGTTAGGTATGTAAGTATTTATGTAAAGCTAATGTATTTAGTACTCCAGCCTTCAGCTCTCTGTGTGTAACACTCAGATTAGTGGGAAAAAAGCACAAAGTAAAAGGAAGATAGAAAAATAGCGCTGATATGTGTGTCTGTGTGTTTACGTGTATGTTTATAATCAATTGGGTACTTACTGAACAAAACCTCGTTTTCAGGGTATCACGAAAGGCCGGATTGGAGGGTCACCCTTCCCAGCTCTTCTACAAGACTTAGAAAAATTGTGGCACTGCTGCAATAATTGTGTGAATCTAAGAAAGGAATATGTTAAATAAAATCATAACTGATCCACTTGTGTTTTTTTTGGTTTTTTTTCAGGAATTTTTCAGTTCACCCACATACGATACTGATGCCCTTCTTTGAGTCTCCTATCTTGATATCGGTTCATTCAGAATGTTTGATGGATGGGAACCAAGTTGGTTATTGAAAACATCTGCTCTAGGCGTGATGGCTGGGATTATGGGAACTGTGCATTGGCGTTCAGTTCAGCTATATCTCTTAATACCAAGGTGTGTTGCCAGCCCCTCCAAGAACTTCCATACACATATCACTGTATATATCTGTGCTCTTCGCATCAAAGAGTAGACTATTATTGGTGTAGCACCGCTGAAATGCCTCAAGTTACTCTATTAATTTGGTAATGTAGGGTGACTTGAATGGAGAACAGTTGACGACACGGCTAACTAAAATTATCTCTAGGGGTGAACAGCATGTTTAGGATTCTGAGAATTATGACTTACTTCCGGTTCGATGCTGAGGAGGAACAGATTTTCTCGGTAAGAGGATTTTAATTATGAAATCAGTCCGCGAATAACAATGTTTTAATTTTATGTATGTAAATTTCACTGTCTTGCTCGCTTATGGTCTGGTATTTCGCTGAATTTCTTTTGAGAACTGTTAGGTCTTAGTAGACACAACATGTGGTCTATTTCAAGCACATTAAATGTCCACTTTACTGGTCAACTTTATATATATATAT
>NC_069001.1:29153014-29155514 GCF_001194135.2 Octopus bimaculoides
TATATATATGTATATATATATGTGCGTGTGTGTGGGTGTGTGTGTGTGTATGTGTGTGTGTGTATGTGTGTGTGTGTTGTGTGTGTGTTGTGTGTGTGTGTGTCTGTGTGTGTGTGTGTGTGTGAGCCCGGTGGGAGTTATAGAAATATATGTCAAACGGGATAAGATTTATGCAATTTGGAAAAAAAAAATATTGCTACTTCCGATGGGGAACATAACATTCAATATTTATAACACTTCGCGATACTGACTAACTGACTTAAATATATATGGCGTGATTTCATGACACCAATTTGGCTTCTCATTCATATCTAACTCTAGGAGAACACCTGAGATGTCAGGTTAAAATGTGTATTACATGAAAGCCGCAATAATGCCGGAGCGTATGAAGAAAATAAGATCTTTACTTTGTAAAGTAATGTAAAAAAGAGGATGATCGACATCAGGTGATATACTAAGCTCCTGTTTGCTTTCCTATGGATATCAGTTATTCAGCCTGTAAGTAAAGCAAATATGAAAGATAAAATAATTTGTTTTTCTTAAGATATACAGGCGATAATGCAATGTGAGTTTGTTTGCACGACATCAGGAAATCCTGTTTAATACTAAATCATACAACTGTTACTATTGTAGCCTTGTTATATCTGAAAGCTAAACATGTGTAGTTTTGTATGGCTGTCATCTTAGAATATGGTAAACCAACTTTTCGATTTCCTTATCTCATGTTTTGAGCCGTGCTTATTTACAGCGTACAAAAATCACCAATCGCTAGTAAACATGAAAAGCAATAAATTTTATTTATTTAATTAAGTTTGACTTATATGTAAACACAAGGAATAAACAAACTATGTCTAATAGGCAAACTGTTTGGTAGCAATATTTGTTGAGCTTGGCTATCTCAGGAAAAATCTCTGGGAAATATACATTATATGCAAATCCGTAGTTAGAATTACAAATCCGTCATTCAAATTCGGAACGTGTAATTAAAATCGGAAATTAGCAAACTCATTTATAATGAATCTGAAAATTTTAAGTAAGTGTGTTGAATATCTTAGTACATGTATGTTAAACTGTTAATAATACTGCTATCAGTTACACTCAATTATACAACTTTCTTCTATAAATATGGATATGTATGTTAATATTGAATTAAAATACATTCATATTTGAACAATGAGAAAAATACTGATGACTGATATCATATTTGATGCATAATAAATATGAATATTTGAGTAGATCTTTACTACAGTGACGCATTAGGAAATATTTGGATATAAATTAAGATGGAATACATGAAAATATTTGGACTGTCAGTTTAGAGATATGAATTCTGGAACGAAATTATGAATGCAATGATGGTCACTTGTGGAGGCATGCACTGTTTGTTCAGCGCCGTTGCTCCATGCACCATTTGAGGCAACTCGTCCAGCAGAGGCCCAGTCATTCCCAGTATTTACGAGTTATTTCCTCTTATGCTGTCGACAGGTGACATGTGGTTGACCAAAAAGAACTAACAACCCAACCGGATGCTTAGTGAAGATAAGAAGGCTTTAACACGGAAAATCGAAACATATGGCTAAGGAAGGTTAACAAATTCTGGTTGTGCTTCCAATTTCTTAGTGATACTTGAAAAATAGTTTCTATATTTTTTTATCAAATATTTTCCCCCATTAAGGCCAAATACCTTTTTAGTAAGAATGATTGAGAAACCGCATTAATGTTTCTAGACATATGGAGAAATCTCATAACATCCTACAATCACAGTGTCTTGTTTGTGTACGTATCCCTTATCTGTGCCTGGATACCAAAACTCTTCTAATGCTCCATTTAAAGCTATTATCAACAGTTATGCCTACGTTTACGCTCGTTTGTAACTACACTCATTTAGATGGCTTATCTTAACTTGTGTTCTAATAAATCCGTACTAATGGTTTGTCAGAGAGTGACTACAATCCGCAGTTCTGTAACTATGTAAGCAACGACCAGTAGTCTTTGCTATTCTCACGCTTGGTTTCAGACAAAATTTGGTCATGTAATTCTTTCCATTTCCGGCTTTTTGTTCTTTGATTTATCTCCTTGTTTCAATGATTTTAAGATATTTCTATCGAACAGACAATATTCTTTCTGTACTTCGCACGACAATGTTTTTCAAACTCAATATTACACTACTGATAGAGTCTGATGCGTTTCACAAAACAGCGTTTCCTTTCTTTCGTATTATTAATTGTTGTAGTGAGTTTTATGGATTTCAAACAGTTTCTTAGTACTTGTAACTAAATTTTGTATCACTGTCATTGTTCACTCTCGAAACGATGTAGAATATATTAACATTGGTTTGCCCAGTGTAGTGATTACTTTGGTAAGGTTCCTTTTGTTTAGATTTGTATCGAGCATAATCCCAGTTGTTTTCTTTTACGGTTCGGAAACATTCTTTCGCATTTATCTTCCCACTTGTTATTTGTATCTTTCTTATCTCTCAGCGTTCGAATGATGTCATCAT
>NC_069001.1:29158706-29166206 GCF_001194135.2 Octopus bimaculoides
AGAGAGAGAGAGAGAGAGAGAGAGAGAGAAAGAGAGAGAGAGAGAGATATATATCACCCTCATCCTGTGTCTTCAATATTTATCTGACTTCATGCTGTTACAGTTCGATGCTTGTTTATCTGAGATTATATATTTTCTAAAAATTTTGGATGGATATGAAATAGAACAAATTATTTGCACATATTTTTTTGAAGAAAGAGAGACAGAAAAATCAATATTCTGCAAAATATTATTTTCACAGAGCTATGCACGAGATGCACGTAAATCTTTGCTCCGACAACTCGTTAGTTTTTCCATTCAAATGTTTATCCTACCAGGAAAAAAAAAATTACGTATATAACGATTATATTTTGGCATCGTATCAATGACTATTATTTCACTTGTCTTTTTCTTCTTCCTTTATTTCTTTTCTCTTATTTGTTTCAGTCACAGTATTGGGACCAAACTAGTGCATTACAGCCGTACGTATAGACGTTCGAATAATCCCTTGTACATATTTCACATGTAATGTTCCTTGTATTTATATCTTCTTGTCAAACCACAAAGTTAGAAGATGCTAGCAAAGCAACAATGATTTTGCAGAGAAATACAGAAATACACATGGAAATAACCATATACGCACATAGAAAAACACACACATATGCATACACGTAAACAAACATACATACACACACACACACATATATGCATACACGTAAACAAACATACATACACACACACACACATATGCATACACGTAATCAAACATACACACACACACACACATATGCATACACGTAAACAAGCATACATACACACACACACACACATATATATATATAAA
The DNA here is from genome assembly GCF_001194135.2 of Octopus bimaculoides. NCBI lineage: Eukaryota > Metazoa > Mollusca > Cephalopoda > Octopoda > Octopodidae > Octopus > Octopus bimaculoides. The sequence goes on from NC_069001.1 coordinate 29,159,530, forward strand.
TATATATATATATATATATATATATATATATATATATATATATATATATATATATATATATATATATATATATATATATATAGGCGCAGAAGTGGGTGTGTGGTAAGAATATACATGCTTTTTTTTTTACTTTGAGTTGTAAGGAAAACGATTTTACATTAAATTGAAGGAATCCTCAACGTAGGTGCAGGTGTAGCTGGGTGGTTAGAAGTCGAATGCATAGACCCCAGTACTTATTGTTTTAAACAATAGTACGTATTCGCTCTGCCTCTTTTGCCCAAACTCAAACTTACAGGGACGTAAATATTCCAATACCGGTTGTCAGGTGTTTGTGAGAAAAAAATATTGACGCGACACACATACAACACACACACACATACATACACACACACACATGCAAATACACGACGGTCTTCTTTCTGTTTCCATCGACAAAATCCACACGAAAGACTTTGGTCAGCCAGCAGCTATAAGAGAAGGCACTTGTCCAAGCAGCCGGCAGTGGGACTGAACCCGGACCTATGTGGTTAGGTAACAAGCTTCTTATCTCAGAGCCACACGTAAGCCTATACACACAGGAAATGGATGTTATTCTTAGGGAATATTTGCCAGCACCATCAGCAACGTGTAAAATATATAAAATATATAAATTGCCAGAGCTAATACGGAAGGAAGTAATCATAGAAGATATTTGATAGGATTAGTAGTTTTGCGTTGCAACTGAAGAAGATTGACGCTATAAGTGTGTGTCAGAAAGCAAAGGAAAAATATGGAAGGCCAAAGTAAAACGAAAAGTCAGCAAATGTTAAGACAGCGATAGAAGATATGCGGTAAACCTGGAAAGAAAACTGAACGAAAAATGCATGAATGCAATTTTCTTTAGGAATATGATTTAAAGAAATCCTCGGAAACGGTGTTGTTTTAAGAAAGATTATTAGATGGAAGACACAGATGGCATTCTGATGGCAGTTCAAAAATATGTGAGAAGCGTACGAGTTATTACAGGGATAATGAAGATATGTCGTCAGTCTGTCGATTATAAACTGAGGAAGAAGATACTGTAGCGGACTTACAATCAGAGAGTAAGAACATGGAAGAATCAATGAAAACCCTGGAGTCACAACGGTATTATGTGCATTAATCACTGGCAGATTTTGTAAAAAAAAATATAGAATGTGCAAGACCATGAAAGGTGTCATGGAATGGATAAAGACAAAATAAATTTATCAGAAATTATGAGAGAAGACTTTTGTAGTGAGGTGATAATCCTGATTAACAAGAAGCTAAACATTTACGATCAGATGTCATTATGGAAGCGCAAGAGACTGCAATGTGCATGATAATAGACAAAGCTTGCTTAATCGCCCTCAAGATCAAGAGCATGCAATTAGAGAATTGATAATTATTAGCGTTTTAATTGCGAGTTAATAGGCTTTGGAATTCCAGGAAGTGGAGCCATTCCTATAAAAATAGGATCACTGTATTCAATGTACGAATGCCTCATCTTATACTGAAGCAATTTTGTGAACAGGAAGACTTCTTAGAGCCTTTTCGTTTTCGCTCAGTTTGAAAAGAAGTATTAAGTCGTGAAATTAATCATATGAATGTGTCATTATCGTTCATTATCTTCTCTGTTCCGTCATATACTGAAACATTGTATGCACTGTGAGAACATTAGTAACTGTAACCATAGAAATAAAAAAAACAGACATGTAAAGCAAGACATGGTATAATGTCAAAGACAGTAGTGGACAGATAAAAGAGAAGCTGGAGCGGATTTACTGATCAAAAGTAAACGACTCATAATTGTAAAGGATCAAATGAAAGAATGTCATTATTGTAAGCAAAACTGGATTAAGTAGTATACTTACAAGGAAATACAATTTAGAAAATAGATTATCTTAAATTACACAAGAACGATAGTCTAGAAACTTCTTGGGCGATAATCATACTGAACTTCTTTCTATATTTCGAGCAGATTTGGAGAATAACGATCAGTTCAAATCCGGCACTATGATGGTTAAAGAAGCAGACTTAAATCGGTCGAATGTTTGAAGAAATAATAAAAAATATTTAATTGAGATGAATTCTGTCCACATCAAATAGAAATGTTTGGTTGAAGAATGTGTCCAATTTACAAGGGAAGATAGGCCATAGGTTTGGTAACAGCCATTCCAGTCGAAGTGTAAGTGATTGGATTTTTGAGAGGGCAATTACCCATAGGATGAACAAGATAGAGGAACAGCAGTGGGGAATAATTACACAATAAGAAGCAAAACTATACGTTTGAATGTTATAGCTGGATACTTCACTGACGAAACATACAAACACATCATACGCTTTGACCTATGGCCTTCCAAACAGACAAGGTACTGCTGAATTTTATACAAATCAAATTATAACCTAGAAATTGACGTGACACTGCGAGTAATTTGAAGAAACGAAACATGACTTCAATATGTGAATGACAAATGTTTAAAATGCCTTAGTTTTGGTACTTTATTCTGGTTATTCAAGTTGGAAAAATGGAGAAAAAAAAAACTTCATCGAAGTGATGGCATGCACTACGCTAAAGTTGCAGACAAAACCTTAAATTATAAATGAGATATTTTCTATAGCGATTCCATTTCTCTTTTCATGTTTATATTATTACCATTATGAATAATAATACGTGAATCTTGGTTTGCATACCTACATGGGATAAAAGACCCAATTTTAATTCAGTTCGCAATGTCAAAAATTCCAATAGATGAACTTTTAGCGAGTATATGGTTTCGTTGACATACATTGGAGTCAGGGTCAGTGTTTGAAATCGTATCGTTGTCAGTTAAACTAGAGAGAAAGAGACAAAGAGAGAGAATTGCTTATCCTGAAGAACCTGATTCCAAATGGTAGAATTAGTTAATACTTTATAAAGACAAACTGAAGTCTAAGAATAGCGTATTTAACGTTCGCTAACATAGCTCTAAAAAAGTATCGGTTATCTAAATATGAATATCCGGAAATAAATGTGACTAGCACATGGAGGTCGTAAATTGAAAAAGAAGTCTTCTACAAATAGATAAGTTTCAATACTTCAAATAAAGCACAGAAATTCGTGGTGATATGCCAGAAGGTAGTACACACACACACCTAGATATACACATAGACATACACACGCGCTTTCCTGTACACACAACGTGCAGAAAACGTGACTATTCCCCTGTAGATATGACACGTTGACGATGCGCAACGCAAAGTAACACACAAAACGGAAGTAAAAGCATGAACATGGCGGAAGAGCACTGATCTGAGCTCACATGGGCATTGAGTACACAGGAATAAAAATAGCAATACACAAAAATCATTAGGAAAATACAGCTCAGTACAAAAGTAAAATACGAATAGTGTTGACGAATTCTGAATCAAAAAGATTTAAACATAAATACGTGATGCATTCAGATATTCATAACATACGACTAATATGTACTTTGTTTTCCCTCTAATGTCTTATAAACAATAGATTTGCTACTAATCAATTACCGTCAAATTGGAACTATACGGAGGGTGTAACTATGGAACGTCTAAGTAAATCAAAACTCATCAGATTTAAATAAAACAATGCTACGTATATCAGGAGTAGATCCACTTATCCACAACATATTATTGCCAATATTACCATTCTGTTATTGATGTCGTAGCTCGAGTTCAAAGTTGTCAATCCACGAAGTGTATTTAACACGGTGTCCTCGCAAACTACTGCTACTACTACTAACAACAACAACAACAAATATAATGATAAATATAATAATATCAACAAGAACTATAACAACAATAATATGCCGCAAATATTAGAGTCCATAAAATAAGACAACGGCAGAAATAAGAGGGCACAAAGAACAATACTATAAATTGTTATGCTTACACTTCAAAGTCAAACATGTCCGCACACACAAGCAACTTTTGAAATAGCACGAATTATTGAAAATGAAGAGAGTAAATACTAAGAGATGCATCGCAATCACAAACAAATATCTATCCGTGATACATCAGTTACTAAGAGAAAAAAAAAAAAAGGATGAAAGGAAACGAAAACCACCTACTGCATATACTAAAATGATAAGCCGCAACTAAACAATAAAATATTGCGCATCTGAGGCCACAAGGCAGGCAATATGGAAGCTTAAACATAAAGTAAAAAATGCAACAGTAAGTTATACATATATCACAAAATAATACTTAAACGACAACAAAAGCAAAATAAAGAAAAAAAGAAAATGACAGAACTTTACACATGAAACTCAAAATAGCGTAATGTAGAAAATGAAGAGAAAAAGAGTAGGAATTCTAATATTGACAATGAGGACAATGTTTTTGGTAATGGAAACAAGCAGGGTGATATCCAGTGACGTAAAACGCATAGTCTGAATATAACGTTAATATGAAATAATAAAATACACATTGCTTCAGTAGAAGTTCAGCTAACGACCAAAAGAACTATTAGTAACATTAAAGAAATCGCACGTGATTGTGACAAAATCAGTGAGAATGTATCTGCGGATATATCTGACCAAAGAACTGAAACAAAACCATCTCTAATCAGCAATGGCTAAATGAAAATAGATTCTGTTGGAAATGATTTCCTCAAATGGAAACAGGAATATTATCCCACTAAGAAGCTGAAGACAAAAGTGGTTCTGATATTATCAGAGTAAGCTTCTCATAATCGACGAGAAACTGTGGGAAATAAGATATGATTTGCATATTAAAAGCACAATAGAAAATAATATATCCTCACTTAGTAAAATACAGATAGGTTTGTATATGAACCGAAAAGGGAATCATAGATCAAACAGAAAACAAAGAGAAAGTGACACGGAAACAATACACAACATAAATTAGAGACGTATAGTGAAACAAAAAAGAAAATAAGAAACAGGGAAGCAGATCATCTTATGGAAGTGAAGTTGAATAAGATTGCTTCGTATAGCGGAAAAAGCTTTTATATAGCAATAAATTATTTTAAGGAAATGCTGAACAATTCTGGATATATCGAATGAATTGGACTATTTTGGGATATATATATATATATATATATATATATATATATATACATATATATATATATATATATATATATATATACAACAAAGGCACTAAGCACAATCAAAGCGTATAATGGATTATTAAGGCAAGGATTAAAGAAGATTGCAATAAGTCAAAGAGCCAGGTGCTGCATAGACAAAGTGAAATACACGAAGTTGGCAAATAAAAGATGAAACTCGAAAAGCATTTGGTGTTTGTTCATACTAAGAAATATAGCAAGTACTCGTGTTTGTGTAGTGTCAACATTCGCTGAATTATGAAACAGAACGGCATCAACATTTTTCATCGGTTATTTGAATGATATATCTTTCGCAGATGAGAAGCTAACTGAAATGAGAATCGTTTGTGGCATTTCATTGTTCAAAATAATCACTGGAATACATTATATATTTTAAAGATGAGGTGGTTCATGTAGAAAGTAATAACAAGTGAGCATATCAGCAGATGTATCAGAAAGGGAGGGTTAGCTGTCAAAACTATTACTGGTGTAGAGAGCATATTATGGCAGAGAGCAATTAGAGAAAGTATCATTCATACGTGTTATGGATTGAATATCAACTATCAAGTGGCAATATAGTACAGTCACAGATATTGGATAAACTACACGAAACCGAAGGCAGGATATCAATCATATAGCGTAAAAAGCAATACAAACAATCAACATGATAATAAAACTCAGTCACATTTTCCTTTGCAAGAGACTATATTAACGTATAAGCTGAAAGCAATACGAATCACTATGCAGTTTGTGCAAAGAAAGTGATACGTCTTTCACGAAAAAAGATATTATATAAGACTGAAATTTACGTAACAGCCAGTTGTGAGGAAAATGTAATAACAACATTAGAAAGTGTAAATAAGCTAAGAAGAAAACTAATTGAAAATGAGATTGGAAAACTTTTTGGAAAGCAGTGTGAGGGTCTCCGTCACGGTCATAACTGAGAATATTAAACAAAGCAGAAACAAACAAATTGTAGAAAGTATAGCAATTTTGATCTGATCGGTTGGGTACTCTTGAAACGAAATGAAAAATGTATTGTGACAGCAAAATGCATGGGAAGCAAGAAAACGTATGTAGAACCAACGACTACAGACGTCACTCGCAAGGAAATATGAATTGGTAGAATGTACCATGCTTTTCCTAACCATTTCAGAAGACTTTGTATATGAGTGCCGAAAGCGTCAACGTTTGAGCTAACCAATGTCACATTCCGGAACGTGACAGTTGGAGGGAAGGGTTATACTGCCAGCACGTAGTTGGTACATATTTCAGGTGATAGAAATGGAGCCATGAGAACGGATATTCTTATGTGAAAGAGCAGGCACACTGCCTGGTTCAGATTTGAACCCCATTTTAACGGTCAGGAATTCCTAGTTTCACCTCCTATGATAGATGCTCATGCAAAATTACTATACCACAAACTTGCATGACAAGGTAAAGTTAAAGTTAACCAATTGTATTTCACACAAGAAGTTACGCCAACAAATGAAATGATTACAACAAGGTAATGACACACACATATTCCAGAAAGAAATTTTTAGTATATTACAAGTTAATCATCTTGAAAATTGTATTATGTCCTGTGTACATC
>NC_069001.1:29169640-29176912 GCF_001194135.2 Octopus bimaculoides
TGCGGTGACTTCGGGGGTTGGGCATGTAATGAATTCCCCGAATATTTTAAGATCTATCAAAGATTTTATATGCCTTTGAGAACGCTCGTGCTTTCGCATAGCCATATGTAAATTACTTAAATCATCATAGCCTTTATCATTCTAAACATTCTTCTCTAAGCAAAAAAAAAGTAAACAAGGCCAACAGAATAATTTATTAAGTGTAGCACTTCCAGTTAACCATTTTTTTTCTTTTCATACAAATTTACCTGAAATTGCCTCGTGAATGTTTTGATGTAGCTTCGCAAATTAGGTAAATTCGGTGTTGGTTTCCAACCGTTTATAATTAAGTGTTTTCCTTCGAAGTCGCTTTTCGAAAACATATTTCTCAAAATAGCGTTTATAACACACGTTTCGAAAAAGGCTGCTTTTATATAAGAACACACGTAAAGCGTCAGCGTAAATTGTAAGTCAATTTCAACAAAACGGAAAAATAACCTTCGTTAAATTAATTTAAGATTAATTAGCTACTTCTGAAATCAGAAATATAATATACAATATATTTTTGTTTTCAGAACACTCCAAAAATATAATAGTGCAAACAGACGTTTTGGATTAAAAAAATTCACACTTACCGCCAGGTTATTCCAACATATTAGCTGGCTAACTCCGGAATTATGGGACTGCCCAATCGGGGGTGGAAAGTGGAACGAGGTTAGCAACAATTCTACACTAACAAAGAGACATAGAGGGGTGTGTCTGTCACGTGGGTCTTCTCAATGTAGACGTACGAGTCACTGAGAGAGGCAGGATATTTCGAAAACACCTGGACGGATTTTCTTTGAAACAAATATAACTATTTTATCGAATTTTCCGATGATATGGATAAAAAAAATCACAGAGAATTTAGCGCATACTTTGCATGCCTGAGAGTTTACGTAGACATATGGATATATATATATATATATATATATATATATATATATACATGTATGTAAATATATATGTGTACGTGTATGTGTGTTTATACACATACGTGTATAAATTGAAAGGTATAATTAATACACGTTCCAAGTGGATAAAACAACTTTATAACAGTCTCTTATTATCATAAATCGAACATAATATGTATTAAATCATCAGTGCATGCAATGCTAAAATCCAATAGTATAAAATGTACACATATATCCGAATAAAAGGTGATAAAACCTAAAAGGGTAATACGATTGCAGTCCTCTCTATTTTCAAATTACAATGTAATGAATACATCCTTACATCCAGCAACAAAAGTAGAGAAACAACACATTACGAAACTTGTAATTTGTTGTGGAGATGTAATACTTCTTCAAGCATTAAATGGAAATTTGCGTAGGCAAATAAAACACGCTTTTCATTTCGTAGGGTAATAGTTTAGATAGAATGAATTGAATTATGGTAAGTAGATTAAATGAAAGAAATAATTTGAAAAGGAGTATGTGTTATTTAAAGAAACGTAAAACAGAACAAGTAATATGTTATAGTTTGAAAAAAAAGGTGACTGTATATATAAAATCGTAAAGTAGTTACTGTGATTTTAGGCAATCAAGTTAATTAGCGACGTAAACACAGGGATTATGTGAATAGTTTAGGGAGGAATTAAAGTGTTCGAAAATTTAAGAGATCAAATTAACGAATAATGTGCTAATTAGAAATCTAAGGAAGAAATAAATGGTTTGGGCTTTTTGTAAATGTTTCTGTATTAGAAGAGTATAAATAAAGCTAAAATACATAGTGGAAAGTTAGAAGCAGAATAAACTTGAGGCTAAGAAACTATTAAAAAATTAAATTAATTTATATTTAAACACCATAAATTGCACAATGGGAATAATGTTAACGGTGACACAATAATATACAACGAATATAATCTGTGAGTAAACTAATTTGATAAATTCCAGATATATGAAATTTTTACATAGTTCAATGTACATGAGATAAAATGTTTCAGGATATGCATAATATTTATCGTTCAATGTTGGTTAAATAGTGGTAAATTAATATGTTGCCTATAGAATATTGGAAGTAAAAGTGTGAATCCTCTTTATTACTTTACGCTATATTGAGGACATCTTAATTTTCGATTACTCACGTTTCCAAGTTGAAATCCTTTTACTGTGTTTATTATTAAATATATTGCCCTCAGCGAATAACACATCTAAGTAACTGAATAATCGAAAATGCTTCCCTCACATCCTGAAGGCACTTAATGACGTTTTATAACTTCACACATTTACATATTATACATTGAAATCTAAGTTCTCATGAAATTAGGGAATATGTTTAATTAAGATCTAATATAACATATTTAGCAAGTTTTATCAACTTTAATCATGAGCGGACATGCTAAATCAACACCATTTCAATTGAAAGGCATGAAATAGAACCAAAGATACTCTAGCTGAGCTGAGAGGCCATTAACTGGGCCTTCTTGGAATAGTGCTTGCTTTACGCGTCGCGTGCTTACTGAAAGAATCAACAATCTTCGTTATCGTAAGCAGTAATTTTACAACGGGGTGTGGCATGTATAAAACCTCTGTTTTCATGGCCTCACTTTTCAAAGATGCTGCTTCTCATAGTATTCAGAGGAGTAAATCTTTTCGGGTATTAATATTTTATGGGATGAACTTCATACAATTTTTGATACGTAACCGTGATAACACCTACATGATTTCATAACATGCGACAAGTTTAACTCATGTAAACAATCCATCTATTGTATTTCCCCTTTCAATGGATGAAAGACCGATACCACCAGTGAATATCGTTTGTATCCGTTGCATAAATTACAGAAAGTGGTGAACCCTTTCTTGCTATAATAATGTCAGTTGAATACCACATAAACATGGGTATAAGTCAAATTACAAACAATGAGTTAAACAGACATACGACTGCTAATCCAATATTTTATTTATATCGTAATATAACATAATATATTGTGAGTATAATAGAATATAATATACTATAACGTAATGTACCATTAATAAAATATAATATAATGTAATATAAGTTAACATAAACAATTATTAATAAAACCAAAACAGCCAACAATTCGTTTCGAATTATATACATTCTTTAATATACAAACAAGTCAATTCCCTTGTATGAGCCTCATCAGAGCCAATAGTTTGAAGGTAGACTAAAAGCCGTGTGAAAGGACGCTGGATTGAAAACAAATTGTATATATGTATTGTTACATATAGTTGTATATATGTATATGTGTGTGTGTGTGTGTGTATGCATCAAGCAAATGAAATCAAGTTTTAGCTGGTAATACTATCATATCGTAATCCAGGAGGGTCTACATATATATTTTTTTTTGGATTAAAACAATGCAACATTGTCACGGCTTCCGTGTTACCGCTCAAGAGCCAAAGAATATAAGTGAAACCTTCGAACGGGTGTTGCGTTGTGTTCTTGAGCAAATCACTTAACATCAGGTTTCTCTGCGATCATTTCGTCATCTGATATATGTCACATGGTACATCTGTACGTGTAAAGTCGATCCAATGGAGTGGGAGTGGTTATGCGTTCACAGGTGTTTGATCACTATAAACAAATCACCTGTGTCTGAGCAGCAAATTGCCGAACCGTCATACGACTTATAACGGCGGTATACATATTACATATATTAATATATCACTCTAATGACGCGACATAGATTATGAGCTTTAAAATATATTAGAGAATATAAGTAAAACTCCTAAAAAATGATCTCGCAAGATAATTGGAGTTTTGTAGAAGAATCAGAAACTCTGTAATTTAATCTAGATATGTACTAAGTACAAGACGTACTGTATAAAAGCGTTGTATTGAACTAAAGCAATATTCGGTGAATCATTTCTTGAACTAATAGCTCATTCGAAGTTGGCATAAGTAGAAAGTTGTTCCTCTATACAAAGATTTAATTTGACTTGATATCTATAAATTTCAAATCCAGCTCAATGTGTTAAGTTTAACAACCTAACAGAGTCACACCTGCATATTGTAATGTCGGAATAAAGGATGCTATCATAAGGCATCAACATTCTTACTTAAATCTGGTATTTTACACATAAGTGAGTATATCTTTCCCTTTTGTATTTTGCTTTCAGTCTCAAAAGCACGCGGAGAATTACAGCAGCCATATAAATCAGTTACATATATTGGTACGACTTATTTTCTGAACACGTTCTGCTGATTTGGTCAGTTACTATCAGACGATCTCATTCCACGTGAATAAATGGTTGATTCGTGTAGACATAGAGAAACCGTGTATGATGAAAATCTGGCTATATATTTATGTTACTTTGAGACAATGGCACTTTAAGCATACACTGTCTTTCTCCCAGGAACGCCTGTCCTATTTTTTTTTTGTTAATTTATATTCTCATTAAAATTGCGACGATAAATAATACATATTCATATTGTTCATCGTATTTTACGAATAAAAAAAAATAATAATCACAAGGACACACTCTTTGTAAACAATTGTTATTTAATAATGATTTTCTATCGTTTTAGAGACATCTGGCATTTTCATATTTCATGTACATATTTTGAAATGTTAAACGTCAAATTGGTGAAATTTCATTTATACTTACATTTAACTTTACATAAATCTTTGAAAATATCTCAGATGAAATTTCGCAAAGAAGTTGAAAAACCAATCTTTTATCAGCAATTATGATAGCAAATATTCTTTTCTTTTCTTTATCTTGGCACATAGACCGAAATTTTGGGGGAGGGGGTCAGTCGATTAGATCGACCACAGTACGCAACTGGTATGCAAATTATCGTCCCCGAAAGAATGAAGGGCAATATCGACCTCGGCGGAATTTGATCTCATATCGTAAAGACAAAGTACCGCTAAGCATTTCACCGGACGTTACTGCCAGCTCGCCGCCTTTATAACAGTAGATATTACTTAAGAAGAATTATGGTATGCCGACATCTATTATTTAAAGACTTCTGTCATTGATGATGTGATCATTATCATCACTACTACTACCACCACCAGTATCATCATTATCATCATCATTTTCCTGCTACCATTATAATTAACGTCATTTGATCTTCACAATCATTATCCTCATTAGCAACTCGTATTTGAAATGATTGTTAAAATATATATTATAATAGGAATTACTATTAATATTTTTCTATTAAATATTTTTCTGTTCATAATGTTTATATAAGTTTATATTTGTGCATCGATGACTCATCACCGATTAATTATTTTGTTGATTTTATCCTACGCTACAATAACTGAACAGATTTTGCATTTGTAATCTTTTCGACATTTTTTTTTTGTCTATAATTGTTTTGCTCTTGGGATCAAATCAAATAATGTAACATTTCTTTATTTAAAGTTTAGTTAAATATATGAATGTATTAGTGCAAAGGCTGCTCCTTCTAGCAAATTTATTTCATTTAATTTGCCAAACAAAGTCAGATAATTTTGTTCCATTTCTCAAGCTGATGCATCTAAAACAGAAAACGTCTTTGCAATGTCTCATTTTATTCATGCATACTTACTGATCAGAATCGTGCGATATCGCAGGAATGTGTATTTCTTTTCAGCAAAATTATTCCAATATTTAGCATAAGAGATAATGGGATTCATCATTAATTATACGATGAATAGAGGACAATAATAATGGCTTTTTAAACATCATATCCTCGGCGTTCTTTTTATGATTTTACTTCATGGCTTAACAGTTCTGTATATATCTGCGTAGACATAAATTCGTGTACTTATTTGGGAAGACATATTTGTTATACCAACCTGCTAGACTGAACATTAAGTCAAACACGTATATGTGGCTATAAAATGGATTCCTTTAGAGAGTGATGTTTGAGGGATAAGCGAATTTATTTTCAGTAGATTTTCTAGTGTGACGTTAATTTGCATCAAGACTGCTTTATCTATTCCTATTTTCAGGAAATATTGAAATAATTTCTATATATCTTAATCACTGGCGTGGCTAGAAGTTTACTTCTCAACCATATGATTCTAAGTTCACTTTCTGGCACCGCGAGGAAGTGATTTTACTATAGTCTCCTTAGAAGCCTTGTTAGAGGATTTGGTAGACGGAATCCACTAGATACAGTGGATATATATACACAGAAATATAGATATATATATATATATGTGTGTGTGTGTGTGTGTGTGTGTGTGTGTGCGTGTGCGTGTGTGTATGTGTGTGTACAAGTATTGGTGTCTATATTTGTATACATATATACGACGGGCTTCTTTCACTTTCCGTCTACCAAATCCACTCACAAGGCTTGGTCGACCCGAACCTATAGTAGAAAACACTTGCTCAAGTTGCCACACAGTGGGATTGAACCCGGATCCATGTGGTTGGTAAGCTCCTGCGCCTGTAAATAATGCTCTGAATGTGTTGCTATGTCACTTCCTTGTTTTACTGCCTTTCTGACATTATTATAGTATTTGAATAAATTTCGTCAATCTCAACTTCATTTGCGTTATGTTGTCTAAGTTCAGGTGTCATGAGAATTTCTTCGTGGTCATTAAGAAAGCTGGAAGATAATTTCTATTCAACTATATTTTGGATTGCGTGTATACTTTCACAATAATTGTGACATAGGTATCAGTGACGAAACAAGTATGTATAAGAGAGATCATTTATGTTTCATTTCCTAAACGCTATAGCTATTTGTAATATTCGAGGTATTAAAATAAGAATTTCATAGTAAAATATGTCACGTATGAAACATTAACAAGTCTGTAGATAACAAAGATGACCTTAAATATTCGTATGCACGTTACTATAGACATGCAACTGTAATGAAATGAATTATGGATACAGCAACATCCAAAAGTACATTATATGTATTATATATGATTCAATATTTCATATGCTGCATAATTATAGGATACGAAGTGAATGGAATTATTAAGACATACAGAGAATAGCATGGACACACACAAACACATAAGAATACATAGTTGTTACAATATTTATATATACAAAGGCGGCGAGCTAGCAGAAATGTTAGCGCGCTTGGCGAAATGCTTAGCGGTATTTCGTCTGTTTTAAGTTCTGAGTTCAAATCCCACCAAGGCCAATTATGACTTTCATCCTTTCGAGGTCGATAAATTAAGAACCAGTCGATCTAATCAACTGGTCCCCTTCCCCAAATTTGGGTCCTTGTGCTTAGAGGAGAAAAGAATATGTACATACACATGAGCAGATACACACACATATATAAATATGTTGATGCATATATATATATATATATATATATATATAT
>NC_069001.1:29177012-29180434 GCF_001194135.2 Octopus bimaculoides
TGTATGTATGTGTATATATATATATAAATAGTTTAATAATTTAGAGAACCACCATGGTGCAACTCGCACAAAGAAGATCAGACACCATCAAGAAGTGTACTATACAAAACTAGTTTAAAAAATCCCTTCTCCGTTCACGCCATGCTGTCTCGTATGTCATGTGTTTTAGTTCTAAACGGCAGTTTGACATTTGTGATCAAACGGTGGGCGCCATTTTGTCACGTGATACACATAGTATATCTTTCTTTGCCTTTGGATATACCTCGGTCAACCAAGTTTCTCCGTTAAGTTAAGTGATGTTGCTTTTTTTTATCCTTATATTCTTGTACGTTTCTTTCCCTCTTTACTAGCCAATCACACTTTCATCATATATGTTTTCTTTTTCTAATCTACTGATGTTATCTCACGAATTGACGGTTTATGCCTTAAATTTGATACATATTTATTGCTATTTGATGTGTTTTATTATAAAACCTTGACAATTTCATTTGTACTAAATGTTGCTTAAACGGACAGATTTTTATATTTTCTTTATTTTATGCATTTTCAAATTTAAAATACGTGTTTTGAAGTTAGCGGACCTGAAAAGTGTCCTCATATCGGGTGGTATTTATTTTCTTGGATTCATTGCATATTGACCAGATATTTCCCACCGTTATGTGGCCATGAAACGCGCCTAGTCTTTCTCTCACTTTCGTTTCTTAAACGTAACCGATTTTATATCATTAGTTCTCCCTTCAATTTTTTTTTAGATTTTTAACTAGTTTTGTATAGTACACTTTTCTTGATGGTGTCTGATCTCCTTCTCCGTGCTAGTTGCCCCATGGTGGTTCTTGTTTAAATTATTAAAATATTTGTCAATATACAACTCAATTTGATATTAACAAATTGCATTTCCTTGCTTTCCGCTTGTGTGTGTGTGTTTTTATGTGTGCGTGTGTGTTAATGAGACAGAGAGAGATTTTCAGCTGGTATCAGCATAGGATTAGCGTTATTCCATTTATTGACCACGGAAAATGTGATCACGCCATATTTATTTCAACGCTGATTGGCTTCGGATAGTTGTTTTGGATTCGTTTTAGGCAATTCACCTAAAAATGATGCAGTTTACTTGTGGTTCAGTGAAATGAAGAAATGCATAAAGTTAGAGCTGGTGATGACATGAAATAAAGAATTCACAACGTTGATTCTTTTCCAGCTCTTTTGGCATCAATATTTCTGTATTTTTGCTTTACATTCCAATATGAAACAAATTCGTTTCTCTTTCCATAGTCAATGATTTATTCCATTGTTCATGCTAAAGTACATTATATCCGGATTCCTGTGGAAAGGAGATGAAAGTTTGCGGTATTTCTCAGCGACAAATCTCTCAATCGCATAAGAAAGTTTATGAAAACGCACTTCAATTCGCATGCAAGTCCACGGCTCCGGAAAATAAATGTCTACTAAATATAATGTGTGTTACGCGGCTTTTCGTTGTAGTTTGGATTCAAAGAATAAGCTTTACCGACTTTACAGTATCATAACATTAATTCAACTACTAATAAATCACCTTAAAATACACGATGAAATCATAGCGCTTAGTCTATTCAGTAGAGCTAAACCGCTGCGCTTCAAATTACTACGTCAAATTCTTCACAGTTAAACGCTTGCTCATTACAACATAGTTACAGATTATGAAATATAAAGAACTACGTTATACTTTTTTGCTTTATCGCAAGAGTGACAACGTCCAAATCAAAATATCTCCTGTAATGAAACTATATGCGTAGAGAATATTTCAAGGAAACATAAAGAGAAACGTTGCTACATTGAGATACAAATATATATAACGAGATTATACAAGTTATGTAATTTTTGTGACACGTATTACGAAATGAATGCTTTCCTGAAATAATGCCATTCAGATATAATCGCTGCACATATCACTCTCTCTATGACAAACACGGTTTAACTCCAATGCATAAATTATATTACTTATGCTACAGTGCACAATTTCTTAGAAAATCTCTTCAGTTGATATATACCACACAAGTTCGCATAGTAAATTGCAATACGAGATTAGTGGATATTCCTGGCATAGGTCAGGGTCGAATTGGCAGAAATTTTGAGAGCATTTTACTAGTTGCCAGCAGGACTAGGTAGCAAGAAGCTCGCTTAAACACTACACGGTTCCAGGTTCAACGCCAGTACATTTAACCTTGATCAAGTGACTTCTACCGTCTCATGCCGAACAATGACTAATATATATATATATATATATATATATATATATATATATGTATCTATCTACATGTTTGTGGGCTTATGTGTGTGTGTGTGTGTCTGTGCGTGCGTGTATAATAGCATTAGTAATAAGGAGAATGGAGACTTGCACATCGATCACTCATCTCCAGGCATGGAACACTGTTTTACGTCAAACATTCAATTGTTTTCTCCTGTCTTTGTTTTCGATGCCATGTTTGTTTATAAACCTGTTACAAACAAACAAAACAACAGACACATGAGCAAAATCTTTACGTAAAACGCTGATAATATTACTTGAACATATATTTAGTAGCAACACATTTAAACATGGATAAATCTATCTGGACACCCTGTACAAATGTATGCACACAGTGAAATATTAGAATGCTGCAAAGCATACATTTGTGACAAATATATACCAATGGTATCCTTATATATATATATATATATATATATATATTTATGTACGTATCTTTGTCCCCTCCCAAAGGTCTTCGAACAAAGGCCTTGACCGCAATATGTTTTAGCTTCGTCAGTTCAATTATCGTCGTCCTTTGACAGTACGTACATATATAATCACCTGTTCTCTTCGTTAAAACTATTTAATGAGAGAAAACTTTGGACTAATGCATAAAATAAGTGCCCTGGGAAGTTTTCGAGACAACAATGAAGAAGGAGGCGTTTTAAATGTTTTAATTAGTATTTCTCTGTGTTTTGAATTTACTAATTTGATCTATTCTATTAAATTCTCATTAAAAACTGGAAAAAATATACAGAAAACACTGTAAATGTGTATTTTTAATTATATGTGTTTGCTTATGTGTGTTCTGGTGAAAAGATGAAAAGTGGAGTGTCCAATTAGAATATTTGCAAGTGTAGATCCGCATAATAATATGTTTGAATGTGTGACTTCGAATCTTAAGACGTCTGAGGTAAGATCTGGCGCTGTTAAAGTAGTTCGTGATTAGAAATAAGGTAAATAAGAACGAAGCAAAATAACTTAACGTATATATCAAATGTCAACTTAAGAAATCATACTAATGTGTATCGAAAAAAAATAGATAGAAACACACACAAGCACTCACACGGATGTGTATTTATGTATTTACATGTATGAGTGTATGTTTGTATATATATATATATATATATATATATATATATATATATATATATAT
>NC_069001.1:29181221-29188791 GCF_001194135.2 Octopus bimaculoides
ATATATATATATGCGTATTTATTTATATGTATATATATGGATATAGACATACATACATCCACACACAAACACGCACGCACACACACACACACACACATATATATATATATATATATATATATATATATGTATGTATATGCCTCACTTACTTTGAAACATACACACTATACAGACACATATTGATTATATTACTTGCTTTATGCATGACTAAAAATATATTTAACAGAATTCAAAGTATAATTTCGAATACGAACTTCAAAAAGAAATTTAGTTATTGATTTCTGACTTAAATTCATATTACTTTCCTAATAAAATATTAATGGCTACACAAACACGCACACACACAAATACCCCGCATACACACATATGCTCATACCTGTATATAAATAGAGAGAAATATATAGATATCAATATACATGGATACACGTATATATATATATACGTGTGCGTTTGTGCGTGTGTGTGTGTCTATATATATATGTGTGTGTGTTTTGTAATTCATACAACTATTAACATACACGCATATAAATCTAGGTACACACGCGTGCCCCCGTGAGCGCCCGCGCGCGCACACACACACGCGCGCAAACTATTTACTTATGCAGATATTTTCAAATATCAATACTTTGATACTGTTTTACTTATTACATGGGTTAAACATTTTGAATGTATACATTCTCATATTTATGCTCTTGCTAATTATCCAAGGGTATAAAGTTTATTGAAATCGTTTTTACTTTGAACAAACTGTAGATCACGCTACTGGATAATATCAGCGATGTATTTCGTTATTATACCTGAATGATCGTTAATAAAAGACCCTCTAAAATAATAGACTTATCTTGTTTTACTCTCTATTACCCATCTACAACTGCATCGTTGTACGAAAGGAATAAATTATGAAGTAAATTTCTTCTTACTGAACGAATAAGATATAGAGATTCATTCGTAATTCGAAATATAAGCGAGATCATCATGATGTTTTCTCTAAAAAATTTGATCAAAACGATCGGTTTAATGAATGAGTGTTAAGAAAAAAAAAAACTCATCTCACCGACTCTGACATGACTTTATTAACGATATGTAGACCAACATGTCGGCGAGCTGGCAGAAACATTAGCACGCCAGGCGAAATGCTTAGCGGTATTTCGTCTGCCGTTACGTTCTTAGTTCAAATTCCGCCGAGGTCGACTTTGCCTTTCGTCCCTTGGGATCGATTAAATAAGTACCATTTACGCACTGGCGTCGATGTGATCGACTTAATCTCATTGCCTGTCCTCGTTTGTCCCCTCTACGTTTAGCCCCCCTGTGGGCAATAAGAAATATATAAGGACATGTAGACCAACGGTGGCAAGTAAGACTCACTCCACCAAAATTTCAATTTAAACTTTGAATTCATAGTTACGGTGATAACGCCTAAAAGGCAGTACTTTTCTCCACTCACCAAAGTGAATAAAATGTTAACCAGGAGGAAAGGATGCCATCAGACGGTATCCAACGATTATCAGGTGTTTCGACCCTGACCTGTAACAAACTTAACCTATTCGGGCATGAACGAAGCACAAGTCCTGGTAAGGTTGTTTATGGAAAACTACCAGTCGCCCATGTATACCAGTCTCCCCTTTCTGTGCCACCGATGTTAACCAAGGGTAAGATAAAAACCGATACTGCTTGGTCCTAATAACGTCACAACTCATTTGTAAAGATGAGTGGACTCGAGTAACTGGAGAAAATTCGGAAAATCAGGGTCTATATCTATCATTCATATTTTGTTGCTGATAACGAAAATTTATGTTCAATCCTTTCATTGAGATATAGAATAGTATAGCTAGGTCTGCATTAAACTAGGTTATGCTCGTTTTCTTATTCGTTGAGATACATTGAGACATCTACGTGGACAAATGTGTAGGCAAATTTAATATGGTTTTATCAATGAAGATTTTGAAATTAGAATATATGGCATCAACATTCAAATACTTAATGACCCATAACAATATAATTAAAATACTTCGTTTCCTTGTATCCTGTTGTTGCAAAACTATTACTCAAATTAAAAAAAAAAACAAAAAAACATGCAACTTTATACCAAGAGCACTAATACGTCTTTGAGGTAGACGGCTGGATAGAAAGAGTTAATTAAGAGAAAATACCTATCCTAAATTAATGCGATATGAATTAACTTCAATTTAATTGCAGAATTAACAAATGATACAGAATGAGAATTATATAATGTGTCTCGTAAGTTAGGTACTAAGCTACCACGGAGAACGTTACATTAGCCAATTATACTATCATGCTTCATTCTGTTGAAATGGAAAACATTTTGCATATGTGTGCAATAAATATTTAGCAATGCAAACAATACTACGTTTGAAAAAGTTATTCGTGAATTCCCATTTGTAATGAATTCTTTCTTTCGAAAGACAAAAGTAACTAATTGTTTCTTCTATGTGTTTTTCTTCTTCATTAAGTGGTATGGATGAGATGAAATATTTAAACAAACACAGCAGGGAATAATGAGAATATAATTACTAGATAAAAACAAGAAACGTGCCTATAATGCTCGTGTTTAGCAACGTGACTACACATCATATAATTACATAATATTGAGTTGTTTTTCGTACAAATACATAATTTCGTAAGCAAATACAAATATTTTCAGTTTAGTAACATGTAAATAATTTATAGGAATGACAATGCAATAAGCCGAGGAGAATTATTACAGATTCTAAAGAAAGGAGAAGAAAAAGAGTCAATAATTTGTATATGTACACATATTCAGAAAGCAAATATTGTTAACTATATTGAATATGTACAACATCGCTTGTACATAAACCGTTAGGGATTGAGCGATAGCGTCAAATCACTATGGTAAGAAATGGTCGGACCTTCTGTATACAAGAGCGTATGCGTTTGTGTGTATGTCTGTGTGTTTATGTGTGTGTGCATGTACGAAACTGCAGGATTTGTTGTGTATATAAACATATTGGTTGTTATTATCTCTTTATAAATATATGTAATGTATCACACCATGACACTATGTGGACGGAGGATCCCTCTAAGCTGATCTTTGAAATTTGAATTAACAGTTAGAATTTACCCCCCCCCCCATTAGTAGTTCAGGTCGATCTATAAACATACATAGGTTACCTAATTTCTCTATGATTCGTAAAGCGATGTAGATGATTCTATTGAAACAGCTATAACGGACTATAACCAATAAGGCAGTTAATCATTTAATCAACATATGAACAAATAAATAGTTAAATTTGCCCCAATTTCATGCCTCCTACATAGCTTATATATATGTACATACATATACAGGAAATCCTTCTTTTTTCTGTCGAGGGCTTATATGCCCCCTTATTAGAATATTTTCCCAAATCATTGCACGGTGCTCGCCATAAGCATTAAGCTTATATAAAAATACCAATATTATTATTTACTGGATTGTAAACTCGGCGCTGTATAAGAAACAATTTGCACCGAAATATACGCATACAGGGATGCCGATTCAATCCCACACGTGCTACCTTGGGCACGTGTCTTCTGCCATATTGTGGCGTCGACCGGCGAGTTGTAATCGGATTTGATAGACTGGTAGACGGAAAACTGAAAGAAGCTCCTTGTATACAAAAATATATATATATAAGGAAAATAAGACAAGGTAGCCACTTCAAGTAGCCAATATCAAGTGGAGGAAAGTTTGGGTCAGTGAGATGATAGAAAGTATCTGCATGTGTTTGTGTGTAAGTGAATAATTCGGCGGTAAATAATAAATAAGATTTAACGTGAGAAAACACAGAGATCGTGTTAGTGTTGATAAAGATTATTTAATACATTACGATATGTATAGAGTCGACCAGTTTCCTTTCGCTAATCAGGACTCAATATTATGAAACCATAAAAAAATAATAACCAGACGAAACAAAAGAAAGATTTACCTCCCCTTACCTTTGCCTAAGAAATATAACATCCCTTTAGCTAATAAAATGTTTCGTTTCAAACAAACAGACACATATAAACACCACCACCACGGCAAAATTTCTACTGTGCATGAGTTGAAATATGTGACAAATATATTGCAACTTACAATATACTTATACTTACAATATCCTTAGCGATGACCATTTCTTATTTACCTCGATCGGGCGATCTACTGATCTACTACTAAAAAATTAGTCAGCGCTTTGACTGAATTATATATAAAGTGACTGCTTTATTAAGTTCGTTTAGAGTTGCCTCCTTTTGATATATCCCATTGACAAGAGTCAAAAACTCCTAACATCGATGTCTGGGATTCTTAATAGATAGCGACACTGACCGAACCGGGAGTTTTCACTGCATTTTACCATAAAACAGATTTTTTTTTTCTCCACGGTAACTGAAGTTTATTTGCCTTTTAGAAGTTTAAATATGTGACAAACATATTTCAACTTACCTAATTCTGCTGATATTCACTGATCACCCCCTTGACTTGAACTCTTCTGAATAAACGTAGAACTGATTTCTACCTGTTTCTATGCAAGTCTATATAAGAAAACTATTATGATTTCATAACATTGTGTCATGATTAGCGAAGAGAAACGGGTCGTCTCTTAAAATGTTATACTGGATTAAACAATTTATATAAATATATCAGATTTATGTGCTTTTACACATTAAATCTTATTTTACACACACACATACACACACGCATGCATGCATAGATAGATAGATAGATAGATAGACTGAACAATATGTAGTTAGATCGATACACCCTAATCAATTAGGATAACCATAGCAGACATTATCATTGTGGGCACGTACACGTGTACATTGCTCGGACTTCCTGCTTGAAACCGTTGCTGATCCATAGTGCAAAGTGTGACATTGGTTGCAACTGCTTCATTACCACCTTGTGATTCGCCACAGTTCTATCTCTTGATCTCCGACAATAATCGATACTTTACCATCTTTCGCATATTATACATCATCAATTTTATCTGACATCCCTCAAAAATCGAAGCATGTCCCTTACATGTAAATAACAGAGCTGTTGTTTTAGCCCCTCCTTGTAACTCTGTTGAACATACATGGCTCCCTTCATTGATGACAACTGCCCTCTATGTCACTATTCACGATTCCTACATATGCTAATATAAATGTGTGTATGCCTGCATGCATTTGCGTGGATTTGTATCTGCGTGAGCTTCATTTTGACAATATGTGGCGTGAGTTTAGTGATGTGTGTTTCCACCTCCTCACACGCAGTGTGCCTTATTTGGTGATATGTAATTTGTAGTATCGCGTCTTACACTTCTTTTATGGATAACCGATATAATAAATCTATTTTTAATTTTAAGGTTTGATTCCTCTCTGTCGAGAATATCTATACAATTATCTAGAGTAGTTCATAAAGAACATGTTTTCCTGATTCCAATTAAATTCCTGGAAGACGAACTATAAATCCCTGTTGCTGAGTTCAGTTTTATCACAGAAATGTCTGTTACTGTATCCTCCTCTTTCATGACGATATAATGAAAGGTTTGCGTAGCGCAGTGTCTCAGAGCAAATTATCAAGATTATTACTCCCTCTGCATAACTGAAAACATTTTAGAAGAATATATTTAGTAATTCACTAATTGTTGGGGTCTGCATGTTATTGGTTATTTTCTTCAATATATATATATTTTTTCGTTTAACGAAGTGATCCATTTTCTTTTTATTCTTTCCAAAGTCTTCCGATAGTATTTGTTTCATTTCGATCTTAAAAAAGTGACTATTTTGATGCAAAACATCTTATTGCCATAACCATGTTTATATAAGCGATATAAGTTTTTATTCTTTTCGTCCTCATGCCTCAAGAAATATTATTATCGTGTCAATTAGCTATTCTCTGTGGCACAAATATAATTACTTGAAGAATAACACTAAATACTGGAAACACCAAGCACATATATTCGTGCAATGTACAAAGAGTTAAATTAACGTGTACTTTGAGCTATTTCGAACTAAAGATTAAATAAATAAACGTAATGTCCAAAATTGTATTTTTGAGTGCTCAAGATAATCTCGTGTACAAACAGTGTTGGCGCATCCCTCTTTCAAAAGATTTAAAGAAATATGGGAGCTAATGTCAGATAGACAATATTTTCTATATTTGTGTTGAAAGAAATATATTATTTGGAACCTTTCCAATGGTTTTTACTAGCAATAATTATTAGGATTTCATTTTGCTGAATTATGCTCATTTATAACACTGGCATCTGTTGCTCAGCCTCCCATTCCAATTTTAATAGTAGGTCATTAATTTTAGCTCAAATCTTTCATAGGATTTGTAATAAAATGCACGTCCCATACATCGGTAAAAATAAGCATACACTAACATATACACACATGAGCACTTATGTAGGTATATATATATATATATATATATATATATATATATATGGACGGAGAATTCACAAAGGAAAACAACAAAAAATCAGAAGACGAAGACAGATGGTGTAGACAACAAACAGTTGTATTGGTTTAACGCTCGGAAAGTGAAAAAGTATGTAACATTTGAAGCCTACGCTCTTCCACAGAAAGAAACAGGGAGAGAAAATAAATAATGTGTAGTGGCTAGCGATCTATCATGGTGAATGCAGGACAGAGTGGTCACACAGGAGAGCTAGAAGGAGAGGAGATAATAAAGTAGTGGTGATCCCGAAACCAAGGTGCGCGTGCATGTGTATAAGAGTATGTATGTGCGTGTGGAAGAGGCTTGGTGACCTTGGCGTGTATGTGTAGGTGTGTGGATATAGGGCTGGATGATAGATGTGTATATATATATATATATCTAGATACATATATCTATCTATCTGTTAATAAATCAATCAATGAATCTATCCATCTATCACTCGGTGTGTGTGTGTGTGTGTGTGTGTGTGTGTGTGTGTGTGTGTGTGTGTGTGTGTGTGTGTGTGTGTTTGTATGTATGTATGTATATATATATATATATATATATATTTATATATATATACTTGTGCGTGTGGGTGTGTTTTGGCTGGTTGGGTGTGGGGGTGTACTTCTCTGCGTGTGTGAGTGAGTTTTATAAGATATGATTCAGAGAATCATGCGTCTATCATATTAGGCTTCTCGTACGTAAATGTCCACCGTAATATATTCCAATATGACAGGTAGTGGCATGTCCTCATGAACGACGCTGCGATTATCATTCAAGTTTCTCTGGCCAGACGATGAATAATAGGAAATCTCTGGTTGTGCACAATACACCAAAGAAAATCAGGATGAATTTTTTTTTCCTGTTGTTGTTATTATTATTTTTTCATTCTTCTTTACGTAGGGAACAATTGGTTCTTTGAGAAAAACTTGGATTGCCATTACCTAAAGTCTAACGTCTTTCCCATAAATAACTGTAGCTATTACAGCTCTCACTTGATCACTTGATGCGGACACAGACTTACAAAATACGCCAGCGAAAGACAACTATGCATACTTACATACATATACACACATACAGTATATACACACATATATGTGCGTGTATATATATATATATATATATATATATATATATATATAT
>NC_069001.1:29189763-29194312 GCF_001194135.2 Octopus bimaculoides
ATATATATATATATATATATATATATATATATATATATATATATATATATATATATACACATACATATATGTATATACACATACATATATGTATATACACATAGATATATAAATACATATATACATACACACGTGTATGAATTTGTGCGTATATACTTATTCAGATACGTTTGTATGCCTGTAATTGCTTTTTTTAACATGGTTATATATGTATAGTCCTTAATGCATATGGGAGTGCATAGTAAGTATTATATCAAGAGATTTCTATGTAAATACAATTATAATGACAATAATATATAATGTACAGCGTTGTTTAGCTCAATTTCGAAATATTCATAAAAGAACTACGATGTATGTAACATACATACGAATCATCATATTAGATTTATTGCAGTAACATGATTTATTTCCCTTGGGGAGGATAAACTTCGATATGTACTTATCATATGACATACAAGACACATATAGTACACAGTCCGTTAAGTTTATACATTTAGCTATGTTTCCATAGATTAATCTTTGCAGAACTCCTGCCAATATCTGATATTCTATACCCAAACATGTTCGAAATGGATTTAGCAATATGATGAGTTCGCTCTGAACATTTTGTTTTATTTGTGTTTATCGTGTGTGTTTTGTTTATAAATTTCTGTTTATGGTTATGATATCTTTCTAAATAAAGCATCCGCAGTTATCTTTTTCTTAGCATTTATGTAGACTGAAATCTTACTAGGTTAATATATTTCCTCATTTATTTATTCATTATGTTCCCATTTATATAGAATTATCTTGGCCATATAAATGTGCAAATACATACATACATACATACACACACGCACATATACGCTCACGCAGATACAAATCAACGCAAATGCAGGTAGCCATACATATATTAATACCAGCATATATAGATGTAAATTTGTGGAAGCTATCTGATAAAAGTTCAGTAGCATCTCGGGACCATATTCACGAATGATGTGAGGTAGCAAACTGAATTTTAGATTCTGGTACTTTAATACTCCAGTTTCAACTTTCTTTCTTAAAAATAGGAGGGGTTGGAAGAAACCCGAATTTTCTAACTTCAGTTCAGTACATCTCTGAGTATCCTAACCCATGGTCGGACATTTGGGTTAAAGACCGAAAACGTTGGATCGTTAATAGAAGCGGTCAAAATGTTGTTCCTCTGAAGGATGTTTGGAGTAACATTACTCGACTGGTTGCGTGAGAGCATACATACTCTTCACATCAAGTCATTACTTTCTCGTACAGAGAGGATACATCTACGGGAACATGCTCAACCGTTTAGAATAGTTTAGTTATACATTACAAGACAGAATCTTCAAGCAGAGGCAACCAGCATGAGACCGAGGGATACACAATGAGAGAGATGATTGGATAATGGGTGTAGTCACATTTAATCCTGCTTGTGAATCTTGTATGATGATTCATAGTGTGTTTTTTTTTTCTGATGCGACACTGCGGAGGTGCCTGAGGAATCTGGTCTATATTCACTTATATGCAGTGGATAAAAAAAAAAAAAACAGATCGATATGTAGATATTGTATGTGAGTCGGCGCACGTGTATGTGCGTGTTCGCGCGCGCGCATACTTCTCAACCACATCTTATTGATTGTCTGTAGTACGTCATTAGTAATGCTCCAAGACCTTGAGGAAGATTTTGTTCTTACACTATCATACGCAATCATCCCGTCAATTCGGAGCAGAGACTTGTTCAATTCCCAGAGGCAATGCTGCGTGTCCACCTCCTTGTTCTAAGATAAACTTGTATCTCACCTGCTACATCGATGATGTGAGCGTGTGGCATTCTGTTGTGGGCTACACCAAGTGTATACAATCTCCATAAGAATTGAGAGAATGGCCATTCCAGGCTAAATTTTCGACGGTCTAATTCAATCACTCATTTCAAATGATTTGTACTAAAATTTAAAGTCAATACGGGATGATTTAAACACTCCCACCACACACATGCAAACACACACACACAAATGCACACATATATTAATACACATATGTATGATAAAGAAATTAGAGGCAAAACAGTGCAAGTTATACAAGTTAACGATACAAATCGATGGTTAATACTGTTACCTTTTATTTCAATATTCCAAAAAAAAAAAAAAAAAATGGAGAAAATATACTGATAGCTGGTATGTTTGGTCTGTAGTGTGAGTATATATAGAAGTTTGTTTTGCGTCTCTGTAGAATCCAATCCTGGGTATGCGGTTCAGATCTCATATTAGTTCCCTGGCTGTAATCATTAATGAAAATAAATATTTTATTCTCAATTTTTCAAAGGTTATTTCTCTAGACTCAATGGAAATCTAGTTGTCTCGAGTGTAGCATTTCGGCGGGTGTTTTTGATAGAAGAACAATTTGTATGAAAGTGCTCTTTGTTCCGTGTAACTACTCGTCTTATGGTTCCTCTAATATAGAATTTTAGCATGGAGACTCCACTGAGAAGACTCAGTGTGCCACACGTATATTCGACCCATCGTTACAGATCACACGGCGCACTGCAGGAGCTGTTCCTTCGTTCAATTAACTCAGTTTCACGAAATACATTTTATCCTTGGATTTGCGTGTTTGATTATTTTACCTGATAATGTCCTGACATTTAGTGAAATAGGGGGTTAGGGTTAAGGATGTACTAACTGTCGAACCTGCGAATCCCGTTTATAATGTACAGTTAGGCCTCTGCATACCGGTTTTCTTTAAAAGTGGTGATGGATCCGTTTCCCGTGAGTTGAGATGAAAATTTTATATGTTTCTCGATGTTCTCCATTGTAATAGTAACGAATTCATGGAGGTTTCCATATGTGAGACCAACGCAGTTAAGTATGTGAGAGGAGGCAATGTGTTCAGTTTGTAAGTGTATTGCAGGTGTCGCAGGGACAGAGTTTTATAAGTAAAACAACGTCCACCCTAAAATAGCAGTTATATTTCCTGTGTATGTATGGGTTGAAATTCCTCTCTTCATGGAACCATTCGCTTCAGATTTCAACATGTCCTGCGAAAGTTTGATGTAGTGGTTTGGTGATCTTAGATAAAAGACAACTGAGTTTTTATAAGTTTCTGTTAATACTAGAGATAATATTTCACATGTGCCTTTGGCGAGATGTCTCTCTGGTGAGATGATACAAGATGGGGAGAAAACACTGTTAATTTTGATGAACTTATAGCCAATCATGTTCAAGAATCCTTTCTCTTCCCAGATAAGTGTCCACCGCGTGTTTACGGTAGCATCCAGCTAGTTAGAAATGATATCATGAAACTTTTTCCATAATGGTGTGTTGTCGGGGTGCTCCAATATAAAATTCCTTTCATTTATTGTTATATATAACCAAAAAAATGTTCTCCTCTTGTATGAAAATAAGTTCATAGGATTTCTTTAAATCTAATTTCAAGTATTCAAATTTACATTTTTATCAGTAAAATCAGGAAGACATGTTTCACAAATTCAATCGCAAACATACAAGTTCCAATTTAATGGGAGTACATTTCTGCACAAAACTGAATGCTACATCATACAACGCTCTGAGCATCCAGCCATATTTAGAAAGAACGTTCAAAACTCTAAAATGCATCTGTTTATCCTCACTTATAACAAAAAAACAATATTTTTAAGCAATGCTCTATCAACACGCACACATTTAAAGATATGCCCGAGCTGAGACGTGCACATATTTAAACACATACAAACACACACATACAACTAGTGCAAACAAGTGTCTATCAATCAATATAGAAAATTCTGATTATTTCTGTTTAAGAAAGGGTTTGATAAATATGTTTTATGGATGCTATAGAAATGTGCACATCGATCAATTTAATATTCAAAATATTTGCAATGAAGATTTCATATACTAAATATATTGTTTAAATAGTTCATGATTTTGTTGTGTTATTTTTAGATGAATATTATTAAAGTTTTTTACAAGTCATATCCAATTACCTATCGTTTTGCAAGGAAATCAGCTAAAATAAAAATAAAAAAAAAATACATGCACAAAAATCAAATTTATATTCTGCAATATATAAACGTTTATATATAGATATATTTTTACGCTTAAATGCATGACTTGGCAATTTTGAACGCATGGTATATAGAAATGTATGCTTACATTGTAAATGAAATTTCATATAATATATATGTGTGTGTGTGTGTATATGTATATATACAAGTATGTATGTATGCACGCAATTATGTATCTACAATTGAGTGTATGTAATTATGTATATTCAAATTTAATACTAAAATATTCTTCTGGATAAACTCTAATCGCTTCCACTATGAAACAATCAACGATGTATTAACGTTCATCCATTCGTACGAATTTGTGGTATTTTTGTCCATAAAATATATTTTGTTCTGCTATGTTTGCTATATTAATATTTGTTACACAATTTAACTTGGAAAGTAAACTAAAATTTATGAACGAATATTTCTGTTGCATTCATGTTTTCATCCAAGTACACGTCAACACAAACATACATTTGCATATATATATATATATATATATATATGCAT
>NC_069001.1:29194412-29196085 GCF_001194135.2 Octopus bimaculoides
TATAAAGTAAAACAAATATTTTTTGCAGTAATCGAACAGATAGCTAAGCAGAGAATAAGCGCAATATAATATGAAACTTGAGAACGAACTTGAGTTAGGTACATTTAGTAACGAATAAACCAATTTATAATAACGTGGGTGTATGTATGTAAAGAAAATATGGAAAGAGGAATAAAAATACACAATATTTATTTCCTACGGCAGAAATGTTCATATGGATATATATTATCGATCTTTTTTATACAACTATCGAAAGAAAAAAGAGAAAAAAAAAACATTTATCTTTCTTTTGCATAATTTTTACTACTTCTCGTTTACAAATTCCCCAGTGTTTTTCTTTTGTTTTCTTTCCTCTCTGTGGTATATTTCAAAATATTATGCCAGCATTCATTATATTTGTATATTAAATTTATTGTCTTAAAAAATATTTTGTTTTAGTCGTACATAATAAATTACCTTAACATATGAAAACATTGATATTTTCAACGTTAATAGATACCTACACACATACACAAACGGATAGCACCTGAAGAAGACCATCAAAAAGAAATCGTCAATGCCGGCGACACTGCATGAACTACCGGAAACGTCGGTGTAATAAATGGACAGATATGTTGGACAGCGTGCACCTAAATGTGTATTACACCTTTAGATTTGAGATCTAATAAACATATGCACAGTTGTTCATATACATCTTCTTTCAGACAGATCTTAGGGACTTCTGAAGCATATTATTATGGAGCGTTTGGGCAATATTCCGAGCATTTATACGTTTATGCTATATTTCGCCAGAAGCTTCTTTCCTGTTATTTATTTCAGAATACTGATATAGTCATCAAAGACTACATTTTTTTGTTACTGTTACACATAAAGCATGTGGTCGACATGAAACATGTTAATCCTTACAACTAAATATTTATCGAAATCTTCTAGGAAAACTTCTGTGCATTAATTCCTTGCAGGCTCAGACGATTAGAATCCGCCATCAAATAAACATCATGCACCGCATCATGCAAAGTTGGGGTCAATATAATCCGAATAAATGAGATCGATAGTAAAATAAACTTGTGATGAGGAGAGCATGGGGTTCTGGTTGAAAAAGATGACTTTACATTTCGGTGGTTTCGGGATCAGTTCTATCGCTAGGCACCTTAGACAAGTGTCTGAACCAGGATGCGCAGTTTATGTTTGATCCGATCAAGAAACAGCTTGCTCGTGAAATTAACAAACAAGTGGCTGAGCACTCCACAGACATGTGTACCATTAACGTACTTCTCGGAGAGATTCAGCGTGACACAGAATGTGACAAGGCTGGTCTATCGATATACAGGTACAACAGAATCAGGAACAAATAGTGAGTGAAAGATACAGGGAAACACTACAGCAGGGTCCCCCTCCTGCCGGAGCCACGTGGAGGTTCAGGTATTTTCTCTCAAACAATCACGACGTCCGGTCTGCAAATCGAAACCGCGATCCTACGACCAAGAGTCCCCTGTCCGAGCCACTGGGCCATTGCAGTTCCACACACACACACACACACACACACACACATATATATATAAGAAATAATTCAGATTCAGTTGAATTAGGTACTCAAGTTCAGGTACGAAGTCAATCCGGTATTATACGTACGGCTCGAAGTAAGGTGAACAAATATCAAATAAGACTTGATA
>NC_069001.1:29196463-29201758 GCF_001194135.2 Octopus bimaculoides
TATACATTTATAAACATAATTAAGGGATCAGCAAATATTTGCTTCACCATATACCGAAGTTCAGAAATAGCAGCTAAAAAAGCTGAGACTCCAACAGATAGCATTACTTGTAACTCACAAAGGCAAAAACAAGAAGAAAAAAGTTCTCCACCGATAATGGTGCTTACATACCGAATGGCTTGGTAAAAATTATTAATTGGTGATTTATTAATAAATTGATAAACCTTTACCCTTTTAATTTGTAATAATTATATATATATATATATATATATACAGAGAGAAAGAGCGAGCGGAAGAGAGTGATAGTGAGCGAAAGATAAATATAGAGATATGCATTAGTGAAAGAACAGTATTAATACAAACGAGAGTTGAAAATATGTTGAAATACTAAAGAGTAAATGTCTTCAATAAAATTGCTATTGGCTTCAACCACGGACTCGAGACGACTGAGAGACCTCCTGAAACCCTTCTGGAAGTTCTCCTTGTTTAAACTGGTGAATGCTGCCTTGTCTCTTGCCTGCAGTTCATCGTTGATCTTCTAAGAAGTTCTGTCGTCCTTTCGCTTAACTACGCTCCGCACATAATAATTAAAGGGGTTGCAGTCTGTGGAGTTAGGTGGCCAGATTTTAGGGCTGATATAGTCGCAGAAACTGCCTGAGAGCCATGACTGGGTTTCCCTACTTGTGTGGTATGGTACAAAATCCTGTCGCGAAACATAGCGTCATCCAGCAGCCACTCTCTTGCCCCAGCGCAGCACTAACTCCTCAGGGCATTTGATGGAGGCCTCCTTGTCGAGGCTGTGGCCGTGTGGTGAGATGAATGGAGGTATACCATCGCCATCACTAGTGAATACTCGAAACAGCATGATGTTATCAGGATGTATGATTTTCATCACTTTCGGTGACCAAGTGACCCTACTATACCGTGTAGTCGATCAAATCAAAATCTAACAATGCACATACACGAAATTAAAAATATAAGATGGCAAGAATTTACCCATCCCACCATATATATATATATATATATATATATATATTTGATTTTATACACACACACATAATATATTCACACATGATATAAATTTAGCTATCTATCAATGAAAGATGGTGTTAACTATCGCTCCTATCAAGCTTGTTGACCTTGATTCGTATATCCCTTACACATTTATTTTATTGCAACTGGAGCTGTTGTAATCAGTATTAAACATACTAAGCATTTGCTTTGCTTTCAGATGAATTGCAAGAATATCTCAACTATATCAGTAAAGAAGGGTGTTTGATTTTACCAACTCCATTCATAGTGAAATTATTTGTATTCCATCAATTTTATTTCGATAATAGAGGGGCACCACATCACTGATTTGATAAAAGTAACTACATGACAATTGTCATATGAATTCGATTATCAACCGGCATGTTAATTAGACTTCAGATTTACAAAAAACAAAAAAAGAAGCATATTACACTCTATGACTACTAATAATGTTCGATTTTGTGTTAATAACATGCCTTTAATCGACATAATAACTGGCTGGCATAGAACGCAAACATCTATGACAGTCTTTTAAGCATGAAAATTGACGGAAGATATGTAAGAGCTAAGAAATATAATTCAGATAGAAAATGGCTTATATGAAGAGATACTGGTTATTGGGGAAGTCTTTAATAAAGTCATATAATGTTTCATATTGATAAAGAATACATATATGTTGATTTTTTTACAGATTTGACAGTATTTGTGTCAAATGAATTTTAAATGAAATTTATGAGTCTACATCTGAAAACATGATATTGAATATATAATCATTCTAGTGTTGTTTTCTGTCGTAATAGTACATTATCTTGCATATTAGATTTTGAAGAGAGAGTGAAATACGATTGAAAGGGAAAAATTATTTCATTCTGTTGTCATGAAAGTAAATGTTTACAGCGGTAACAAAGTGCAGTAACTAAAATGATAAGAACAATAACAGCAAAACCAACATCTAAAACAAAGACCGAAACAGCAATGACAACAAGTATTTAAAATGGAAAAGAAAAGAAAAACACAACAGGAAATGAAGTAAAACAAATCAGCTACGTAATCAAGGAGAAAATGACAACAATTTACTCACTGCACGAAGAATGAACAACGAAGTTAACACCAAAATCAGAACTGGAAAATACAATGGAACAATAAGGCGAAAAAAACAATATATACAATAACAAAAGTTATAACAACACAGATAGAGAGAGAGGGGGGAGAGCAACTCAAACAACGACAAAAAAGCAACCACAACAGCAATAACAACAACAACAACGAAAACAACAACATCGGCAGCAGCAACAACAGGATGAATGAAACCAATAATTTGATTTTGTTCGCTGGAAAAATCACATCAGTTGTTGTAGTTACAATAGTCGTGTTGTTTCTGCCTCGGGCGGCACGTTTGGATATCGTTCGTTTATGTCTTTCTCTGGGTTGTGATGATGTGTGTAGTGCCACAGGCAAGAAAAATGAAAAGTATAGGAAAAAGGAAAAAAAAAAAAAAGACAAAAAACTTCTCTTACTTTTTCGTAATAGGGCAACGTAAGGAAAGAATGATCTCGAATGAAGAAGGAAGTGAAAGTTTATGAGAAATATAGAGAGAGAATAACACCAATGATGCATGTCTGTATCTTCAGAATGTTTTTCTGTAGACAAGTCTTTAAATACAGATACAAACTTACAGTGTAGTATGGAAGTATTGTACGAACGTTATCTTCTTATAATATGGTGTTCAATTACAGAAGCCTGATGTCCACCGTTTGTTGACCAAATAATTGAAGATATGTATGCAGGCACATCTGACCAAGGACTGGAAATGTACCGCGTTAGGTAGCTATTCTTTCCATCTCAGAAACGGTTACTTTTCGTTTCGGCTTTCTTTTACATCGCCAAAGAAACCAACACTGTTTTGTTACCTCTACCAGTGAAGAAGATTCATGCTTCAGGATACTATGTCTGGTGAGATGACATTACTGCAGGATGAAATAGTTGACATGAAATTAATGTAAACTTCTTCACTAGTAATATAGAACAACCAAGGATATACTACATCATTTATATAAGTGTAACTGTTATATATTTCTGAGTGTGCTTTTTTTCCTCCTCAACTCTGAGAAGATTGGCCGAGTTACCAACTACAAGGGGTTTCAAGTTCAATCCCACCGCGAGGAAACTTAAGCAACTGTGAGTGGATTTGATTGACGGAGGCTGAGAGAAGCTTATCTTATATTTGTATATTTATATATAACAAAGCAAGTGTATCTCTGTGTCTGTTTTACCCTTAGAACATGATGACGACCAGTATTTAGCATACGTCGCTGTACCTTAGAGGATAGGCAAAGGGATCAATAGAATAAGTACCGCGCATTACCAGAAAATAAGTGCTGGGCTCCATTAATAATTTTACGAAGTAGTTCGGTATCTAAAAATAATTTTTATCGGTAACTTTATATAACAATTCTATAGTTAGAAGCATAATTATAATGAGGGTTCAACAAATTGCTTCACCACTTACCGATTTTAGAAATAGCAGTTAAATACTATTCCTCTATTATAAAATATCTCCCAGACAGCAATACTCTTATTTTACGTAGGTAAAGAGAAAAAATAACGAATCTACACGACTTTGATTAGCTACATACGCGTTTCGGATTTACAGAGATGTACAATTCATATTTATTCACTTATATTTCTCTTCAGTGTAGTATTCCATTATGCTTATAATTATAGAATTTATGTGTGTGTGTGTGTGTGTGTGTGTGTGTGTATGTGTGTGTGGGGGGGGGGGCATGTGTAAGTGTGTATGTAAATGTGCATGTACGCATTTTAAAGTATATTCGAGGAAATACGCAAAAGTAATTGGAAAAGATTTCTGTAAATCAAATTCGTTGCAGTTCGGGATTCCACCGCAAAAAGGCACTCGATGCAATCCTTAGGCCTCAGCCTTCCGACCAGCGTTATCCACCGATGTCGTTATGTCACGTGGTACCTTTATGTTTTGCTGTGTTGCGCCCTTATTGGTCGATTTCTGCGATGGCTGAAACGATGGGACAGCATGCTTCCGTGAAATTCTGTTTTCCGGTAGTGAAAACGGCGACCGTTGTCATACTTCAAACCGCTTACAAGGCCGCTGACATGAGCAAAAACATATGTTTACGAGTGGTTTACACGCTTTAAGTGTGGTCACTTGCCGCTTAAAGACCAGCCTCGTTTAGGACAACCGTCGACCTACCGAACGAATGAAAATTTCAGAATAATTGATAAACTTTTTGATTTTGCCAAGTGTCTTAGAGATCCTGCCAAGGAATTTTGATCGAACATTTGGCTGATATTTGGTTGATATTTCCTGTTCCTAGATTGCAAACGCATATCCTTCAACATGGGTAATCAGGTTCTTGGTTTCTCATGGACTGCTTTGGAGATCATAGCTATTATCACATCGGAGATTTCCGCTCAAGTATCCATGCATGGACTTCCCTTCATACATGTTTTTCCCTTCATTTGATGATACGTCGCGGTAATATCGTGCGGCTTCTTTGCGTATATATTTAAGGTTATCAGACAAGGAATGCCTCCCAAGGAGCTTCCTTCCAAGTCTCTTGCGTATGTATATGTGTATGCATGCATGCATGTATGTATGTATGTAACTACGTATGCATGTAACATATGGTATAATTATAAACGGGGCATTTTTTAGCTAATTCTCCGCAGACTGAAGAACAGCCTTAATCGATATTCGAACCTTCTTGGGTTCTCATCAGAGTTGTCCGCATCAGAAGGCTCGTGGCTTAGTCGTTAACGCGTTACACAAATCCTCATAAGATTATAGTTTATAAATCTCAAAGGAATATGGTAATTGCTCTTGAGCAGCATATTTTATTTCAGGTTACACCAATCCACTAAGCTGGTTAAAATGAGTAATTCTTCGACGAACCGCTTGAAGTTACGTGGGGATATATAAGTCTCAGAATTCTAGAAAACGTCCTTAAGAGTGTATGGGTTCAGAAAAAGATTTGAATATTTATATATGTGTGAAGTTATATTTGGTTATGTGTGCATCAGTATGTACAGTAGGATGTAAGACTCAAGTATATGAATTGAAGCTTTACGGAATATATCAATATTCAGCCAGCTTTCAGTATAATATATTGGCGACTAATGTTCTAAGTATTAATAGCTATGATACACAAAGTATATTCACTAGAAATTCAGATAAACACCAGTGTTAATCTTTATAAGGCTGGAGTTTATCTTAATTTATCATATATA
>NC_069001.1:29201768-29202829 GCF_001194135.2 Octopus bimaculoides
CAATACTTCAATGAACTGACAAAGTAGTATAAAAGAACCCCAGGTTAACGGAAGTTTAAAATGCTCCTAGAATGGTTGGTAGAGAAAGCATTACATTTCAGTGAGTGTTTGGTACTCAGAAACAATATGTATACAGTACAAATATTCGGCACATAGAATCAAAGTCAAAATCCATGGAAAACGATGACAAAGGAAGACAACATGAATTTTAAAAAAAAACATAACATTTAGTTTTTATCGGAAAAAAAAATAAAGGAAACTGAAAACATTAGTCGTGTCGGCACCAATTATAGTTGCTACAACAATATAGAGAAGAATTATGATATAGTCTAAACCAGCATTAGTTTTGGAGTGAACAGGCCTATAAATATGGAAGAACAAAATCGTTAAATATCGGCAAATAAAAACATGGAAATAAATGCAATATATAAGTATGTGTATTTGTGTCTGTGCACGCATGAACGTAGATATATAACAGACATACACGCATATATATGTATATATATATATATACCTATATATATCTACATGCATATATGTACGCACACTAACACACACATATGCACACAAATATGGATATATTAACTAGAGCAACAATAGTCGATCTACAAAGTTATAAATCAACAAAGAAAAGTGAATGAAAATACATACTTTTCATTTCTTTGAACCCCGCAAGCAAATAATTTTTATCATCACAATCTTGCTTTGATTGTTGATATTTTTAAAATTATTATATATATATATTTTTTTTTTTTTTACACGATGCCTCAATGGATTCAAAAAGACTTCGCCTAGAGCTTTTTTTTTAGCTCTGCCTCAAACGGACAGTGCAATCTAAATCATGATATAAAGAAATCTAGCCTTATTGAAATCGCTCGATTTACACGACGTAAGCAACGCTTTTTATTAAGGTATAGAAGCCAGATGATAACAGCCATAACAAAAATATAGGAAAAAAATATTTGTATATACAATACAAATAGATATCACCATCTGTGTTATGTTACAATATAGAGGAATATTAAATGTGAAATAAAAAGTATATATATATATATATATAT
>NC_069001.1:29203145-29203820 GCF_001194135.2 Octopus bimaculoides
TATAAATATAATGATGTCCGATAAACTATAGAAAATTACAATTCTTCTGCTTTTAAATAATAGCGTTCTTCTTGACAGAAACGCAAAAATACTGATATATATATTCTATATACATGTATGTGTGTGTATGTATATAATAATACAAATGATATATGAGCATATGCATGTATACATACATATATGTACATACCTATATCTACATGTATATATAGATGTATATCCGGGTACAGGACGTCAACATACGTGGACGAAAAAGGGACGGGAACATAACCAAAGCACTATATATATACGTGTTCCAGCATGACCACAGCCACTTGGCTGAAACGCATAAATAACTATTCATATATATATATATATATATATATATATATATATATATATATATATATATAGGTATATATTTAAGAAAACTTATTCTTCGGAGTAAAGGGAGACATGCGTAAGAACAACGGTAGATTATAACAGAGCTATCACATGTTTTTGCAGAGACTATCAAGCATGAAACGTATCCATAATTAAGTCCTGTATATACTAGGGGAAATTTAAATGTACTTTCGTCATCCGAGGAGATTATTAAATAATTTTCCACATGATCCTTTTGAATTCGTCTGTTCAACCCAGCAGACAAATGTCTAAATGAAAAGTATGTATATATGAACGCTTTCATGCATGTAT
>NC_069001.1:29204890-29213444 GCF_001194135.2 Octopus bimaculoides
ATATATTTCGATGCATATATATATATATATATATATATATATATATACAGCA
This sequence comes from Octopus bimaculoides, assembly GCF_001194135.2. Taxonomy (NCBI): domain Eukaryota; kingdom Metazoa; phylum Mollusca; class Cephalopoda; order Octopoda; family Octopodidae; genus Octopus; species Octopus bimaculoides. Next base: position 29,204,943 of record NC_069001.1, read on the forward strand.
CTGTAATGAAGCAACAAAATCACAATGTGATATTTATTGTTTAAAGGATATTATTATCTGTGCCAGAATATGTGAGAATATTTGACTAAGTTTTCTTGTATAGATTTTACTTAACAGGTTATAACTTCAAATGATTTTATAAAGTCAGTTTTGTGTATCGTGGCAGTTATGCTCTTGGAACGATTGGTTCGTGATTAAGGATTGCCAGACACAGCGTTGAAAATGTGCAGTTTCAGGTTAACCAAGCATCTTCATATTCTTTTAAATGATATATATATTTTTTACATCAATGTTGAATTTGAGCGTGACATTTAGAATATCTCGCGGATATTGTTTTATTTTTTTTTTAATAAATCAGATACCATTTCACGAAAAATATTAGAAGCAAACAAGGAAATGAATAATGTTAACGTATAAGGGATTAACATTTTTAAAATGTCAGCTTAGTGTTTTGACTGAACATAGGATTCAGTGAGAATAAAGCAAAAGATTTTTATGAAACTGCTGACATCATTACGCATTTGTGATTCCCTCCGATAATATCATTTAATATTTCCTAGAGTAACGTATATTTCCTCATTATATCGAAACTGAAACACTGCTTTATAGGTTACCATAAGCTTTTGCTTCTTCGCTATGTTGACATCTCCAGGTGATGTTTTAAGATAAACTAAACCGATTGAAAACCATCGCCCCCTTAACAATCATCTACGGAGAAAGGATGTTGTTGTTTGGAGTTAAGAATTTAGCTTCTACGCGAGATCAACCACTGATACAGAAACAGCCAAATATACACAGACACAGACTCAGAATGTAGATGAGAAAATGTTTATTGTACCATCTTGCTTTAAAGTCTCTGTAACTTTAAATAAAATTCCATGTGGTAAAAATCGGTAACGTCCCTGATTACAGGTTTGCGCGAGCATTGTAACATTTGGACTAAACAACAATACCATTTATCATTGTAAAGACCGGAATTTCACTAAAGCTGATATCAAAATAACCAGTTAGAATCTAAAGTGGATTCCCAGAGCTGCTGGTTATATTTATATTCTGTGTATAATATTTCCTGAAATGCTGGAGGAATACTGAGACAGCAGAATAATTATCCATTTATGTGATGAGAATATTATTAAATATTTAAAGAAATCCAGTTTTTACAGAAATTTAAACATTAAGGTGTGTTTTTAAAACATAAAATGACAAACGTATTCATATTAGAGTTGTGCTACACTGTTGCTAATCCTCACCCATTGTAGCGTCTGGTCCTCCTGAAAATACGAGTATATTCCGCTACGATTTGAAAAATATATTAGAATATCTAGCTCTCTACAATTTGAAAAATACATTTGAATGTATAGTGTGGGATTAACATCGACAAAAAAGCATTGTGCATACCCGAGTGGGCAGTCATCACTTAAAAAAAAAGAATAGAAAACTGCCACTCTGTCGGTTACGTCGACGGTGGAAGAGCACTTCACAGACACGCGTATCCTTGAGTCAGCAGGACACGAAATAATAAGCCTAGCCTTTTGATATAGGAGTTTTACTCATTGTTTATCCAACTAAGTGAACTGGAGTATTGTGAAATGAATTATCTTGCTAAAAGACAAAACACCCCACCGGGAATCGAAATTAAGAACTTACTTTGTCTTTTATACTTTCAGGGTCGATAAAATAAAAGTATCAGTTGAGAACTGGGGTCAATATATTCAACGTACCCCTCCCAAGACGTTGCTAGTTTTATGCCAATATTTGAAATCGATATTGACTCAAGAGATTTAAATATTTCTCGATGAAAACCTAACGACCAATATGACCAATCTGAAAACAACCAATTCTCCTAACATTTACGTCAAAAAATAACTTTGGTCTCGGCTAAGAAACAGTACGGTCGTTGAGGTCCCTGGGCCACTTTGCAAGGAAACACTTAAAGTATATTCTCAAGTATATCACATTTCTGACAGCATGTATAATAGTTATAAAACTATTTTTGTAGTATATAGTAATTAAGAAACCATCTCGCAATTCAGTCTACTGTTAATTAAATACTATACCAAATGAAGAAGAGTTCAGTATGAAATGGTGTTGCGTGAATAGTTCAATGGCATACTAATAGACGGATATTTATAATCTACAATATTGAATAATGAGTGCAGTAGGTATCATTTCGTGTGTGATTTTTCATCCAACTGCCACATACATGATTATGGGAAAAACCTCAACAATGATGTTCACACGACACTAAATCATATCCTTCCTACTAGCACAGTTACGTTTCAGTTATTAATAAATTTTGAATATGTACCAATTAAAGAGAATTTGAAAAGTCATGAAATACAGACAAAAATTGCTGAGAAGCAACTGGACGTCGGATCCGTTATTTTATTGCAAGTTGTTTTGTATAGAAACGAGGTATTGCTAATGTAAAAGACCAGTGGTTTTATTTACTAATAAAGCACTTCATTAAAAACGCCAGATTTATCGCATGTACAGAATTAAATAACAAATGGCCAATTAAATATATGCCTTGTTATCTACAATCATCCGTAGACATTCCTCACGCTATGTACGTATATTATGCACACACAAATATACGGATACACTGACACATACACATACACTGACATATACAGGAGGTTATGTGCAAAATTTCCTCCAACCGTCATAGTTTTAGGGATTGTCAGCAATGAAGTATATGTTATGCCGCCATACTTCTTTCCACATGGCCTAAGAGTTAACTCTTCCACCTACATTGAGTTTCTGGATATAATTGCTGAGCTCTGGATAGACAGTATATGCAATGAAAGGCCACATGTGTTTCAGTAAGACTCTGCAATATCACATCTGGTTCTAGTAATACAGGAATGGATGGCTGAAAATGTACATGTTCACATAACTCTTAACATTTAGCCTCCTAATTCCCCAGATCACCATCCATTGGACTATTACATGTGGAGCGAGATGGAGAGAGAGGTCATTGAACACACCCATAAATACAGAAGGTACTTTGAAATCTGCCGTATTCAGAGTAATGCCCAGAAAGAACCAGGAGCACTTGATTCGAGCATGTAGATGATTCAGATCTCATATAGAAGGAGTTGAAGCTGAAGGTGGTCTTTTGAATAACATTATAGAAAAGAAGATTTATTTTTATCTCCATAGCATTTTTCGATAAAGGAATTTATTACCTATTGTTATATATCTGTTTTGTTTTTTTAAAAACATAAATCTGTCCTCAAATATATCAGGCATCCTTTATTTATATATATATATATATATATATATATATATATATATATATATATATATATATATATATATATATATATATATATAGTAAGGTTTTACACGCATATATCTATCCCCGACAGTAAAACCGAAAACATATAAATCTTGCTTAATAATAAAACATATATCTAAGTTTTGAAATATCAAATTTGCATGAAAGCAATATTTATTTTTAGCATATTGTTCTAACTTTAATAATAATTTCTCGAATACTGTAAATGAAAATGAATAGAAACGTATCGTATTCTGCTTTTTCTGCTGCTAAAGTTTTAACGTCTGTGTTTTAACATCTAAGGTAGCGCTTATTCAATAGTTAATGTAACATACACATGGCGAAATAGCAAAGCATGTTTGCTTTTTGCTTTTTTATATTTATTAAGTTGATCAGTAAACACGTTGATCAGTGGGAAAAATATACTAAAGTTTAACGTTACGAACATGATTAATGTTTAGTGTTATCAGGAAGGAAAAAGGAAATATACAATAAAAGAAATCATTTCAAATCTGGAAAACTTCATCAGCTGGAAAATAGCAGTTATGGTTTCTTATAACATTAGATTAGCGCGAGACAAACGCAAAACAAATACATTATTGATATGGTAATTTTACATTTCAACATATTGTATGCATTAGAATTAGCAGATGGGCGACTCCAGAGGATAGAAACATTCTTTCACATTTTACAATGAGAAAAACAAATAAGTTTCCAAGCATTTATTTTGCTAATGAGTTATCGATATGAAAACAATAAAGTAGCACAAAGAAAACGCTCATAACGATTGGGAATTTAATATTTATAAATATATATATATATATATATATATATATATATATATATATATATATATATATACATGATTATCGATAAAACAAGAAAGAAATGTATGCAAAATACCATATTGTATATCGGTTGTCATATATTATACAAAATGAATAATAGGACTTACTAAGTTTCTGAACTTAATTCATTGTATGATGTTACAATCCTTAAATATTAAAACAATTTTTATAACTACAAAATATCATATTCTTGCTTCAGTTCGAAACCCGAATGCCACATTTCTCTTGAAATATATACATGATATAGTGCAATAACATGTATATATACATACATGGTTAAGTGTGTGTGTGCGCGTGATTATTTTGTAAGCAGTGCCGAATTTTACAATCTATAAATAATAATAATAATAATAATAATAATAATCTAAAAACAGAAACAATTCCTATCATAGTAGGTGCCTTAGGTATAATAAAAAAAATATTCAGACAAATACATAACAAAAACCCCATGACGTACAAATATATATAACATACAGAAAATTGCACTACTGGGCACTGCACACATCCTACGAAAAACACTTTCAATACAGTAACCATAAGAGCATCACAGCAAACCACAGCACATACACAAGGCGCACAGAGCTGCGCTCGGTAGTGAAGTGAAAGCACGTTATCAAAATAAAACAACTGAACAATAATAATAATAATAATAATAATATGAGCTGAGAACTTATAAGCGGTCACCGTGCATTGATCAAGGCAAATAATCTAATATAGGGGCATATAAGTCCTCCGTGGAAAAAGTACACTTGGGACTCGATGTTAGACTATTGGAATATTATACCTTAGTCAATATACGCACATACAGAGAAGTCCACATAATTTTCACCTCCATGCACACATACATACTCCCACAATGCATTCTCACATACACACACGCACGTGTATACATTAGTTCGTCCTGCTCACCGTTATTACAATCATTATTTCCCTTTTATTCAGCCTCCTTCTTCCTGCAATTTCTTCATGCTGAACCGTTAATCTCTACATATTTATTTCACACTTACTTTTTTATACATACATACACGCACGCACAAGCACGCGCACACACATATATAGATGGAGGAGTGGATGTGTCGTAAGAAGCATGCTCCCCAAGCACATGGTTCCAGATTCAATCCTACAGAGTGACACACCGAGGAATTCTTTTATATTATGTCCTTGGGCCGACCAAAGCTTTCTGAGTCGATTTGGTAGATGGAAAATGAAAGGAGTTTGTCGTATATATATATTCATGTATATGCGACAGCATTTTTCCCGATGTGCTAACGATTCTGCAAGCTCGTCGCCATAGTAGTAATAATAATTATCATAATCATGTTTTCTAGTACAGACACACGGCTTGAAACTTTCTGGGAACCCACTGATGGAATACATCGGCGCAAGTATTTCACTGTTTAACTGGTACTTATCATTATCGAACCCGAGAGGATGAAAATCAATGGGAACGTCGGCGGAATTTGAACTCAGAATGTAAGGTCACCGAGGATTTTGACTGGCGTACTAGCCTTAATAATAATAATCATTTTCCTACAGACACAATGATTTAAATTTCTGTGGAGTGAGGTAGCTCATAACATTGACCCCAATGTGAAAAGTTGAAGCGCAAACTCCTCCTCGATGCAATTTGAACTCAGAACATTAGGACTGAGGAAATGATGCAAAATATTTTGCCCGGCATTTTACCGATTCTCCCAGGTCACTGCCTTAAATAATAATAATAATAATAAAATTATAATACTATTAACAACGTAATATACATTTTAAAGATGTCAGATGGTTTGTGTGTGTGCGTAATTATTTGCATGGCTTCTATGAAAATTAAACACAGCAACAACTGATATTATTTACATATCACTTAACAACACTCTGAAAATTGTTCCACGTGTTGCTTCGAAGTTCTGTGTATTTAGTATAGGTGCGTATTGCTTGGAAAGCAATTTATATTTAAACTTGAAAATGAAAACAAATGTCAGTCTAATAATTCCCGTTTTATATAATTCGACATCATATGCAAAATTTAGCCTAGCTGTAAATGACATATCTGAAATCATTGGAAAACACGTGTAGAATTTTATTGTAGAAACTTTGGGCATTTCCATCCATAAATACCATAGGCAAAATTATATATAGATTGCCACAGGTATAATTCCAATTAAAATAAGTAGAGTTTTCGATTTCAGATGTCATAAATGCAATCAGATACAGTGAAATAATCTATAACAGAGATTTTTCGAACGAGTGACCACATACTTGACATATGATGGAAATATGCCAAAAATTCTACTGCATAAAATTAGGTTTTTCTTACCTGTATTTACAAAAGCAATATTAACAATAATTTCTAGACGAGAAGGGAATAAGCACGGTGAACATACGCAAACATTCTTACATTAACAGGTAAAGATTTAATATACAAATAGCTTCAACGTTTGGAAGTGTCAATATTTGATATAATAATCTACGCTGGCGTCATTTTTGCCAAAGTAAACTGTGGAAGCAATGTTTCTGTTTGTCTACTATAAACCTTTATTATCCAAATATTGTACAATATGTCGATACACGAGGTTTCATTTCACTGTTTTTGCTGTCTTTCTTTTAACACATATCTTTCTATTCTCTTATATTGTTTTCGTTTTTATATTGTAATTGCTCAATTTTAACACATATACCCTACAAACATACGCCAAATTCTTTTTTCTTCTTATTGTTGCGCTTTTTTTATTTATACGTTTTGCTACTTTAGTTCAATAACGAACTTCTTTGTACATTTAGTAAACATTTTTTCTGTTTTCCATAAATTGATTCCGACTCAGTGTGAATCGTCTTATGTAGTGTTGGCTTTTCATGATAATTACTTGTCTGTGATGGTCTCTAATTTCCTGTATTTCTGCTATTGTTAAAGCTATGTTGCTTATATAACATTGTTTTCTTTATATATTCGGTGAGCTTTTTTTGTTTTTTCTTGATTTCTATCGAAGAGTCCTTTGTCTTTCACTTAATGACGTTTTTGTTTTATTTCTACATTGGCTGGTAATTTTCTTTTCTTTACCAATACTTTTTATGACTTTGTTGTTTGAATAAAACATATGATTTACGTTGGTGTTATGTATTTTATATAGCTTAATTTTGTTTGTTACTTTTATATTTAGAGATGGTGTATTCATGAATGTTATTATAAACACTTGTTTGTTTTTTTTTTTTATTTCTCCTTTCAAACTTATTCCATTTTACGTTTATTTTATTTCCCCTATTAAATTATATAAATTTCTGGTGAAGCTTTTATATTTTCTATTTATTTAGGAGGTGCTCTTTTATTCCCCGTGTGCTGCTACGACCAAACACTTCAGCCGATAAGCACGCTTCGATCAATATTACGTCGACATAATCAGATCTTTGATTTGTCTCACTACTTACAATTATAATGAACAGCGTATATCCTATATAAGTATCTACATAAAAAAATGTTTTCATCGGAATTAACTATCGTGTCTTACACTCAGATACTACGTTCGATATTTCAACTTTATAAAAATTATATTTCCATAAACTCTGAACTTAGGGATATCCTACTCTCTTTAATATTTTTTGTATACATCTCACAGTAAAAAAAAAATACTATTACATGAATTTCAAAACGCATTTGAGGGCCTGTGTTCTAATATACTCTCAGCCACAAATCTATTCAAGCATCAGAATGAATTCAAGCCCGATGTAGGAAATGGCTGTACAGCTCCTTTTGATATTTATTTGAATAATCCTTCACTTATTTTTAACTATACAAATAAGAAAATGATTTGATAACATATTCTTGTATTTGGAATCATGGTTTCGATTCTTCTTAATATTTCATCTTCTATCATTCTAAATGAAGAATCAAGTAAAATTTCCAAACACAATTTCCTATTCCACATTCAGATTACAACTATGTAGATATTATAGTTGTAATTTCATTCGATTTTTGATACTACAGCGGGATAAAAAAAAGAAAGTAGCAGAAAATTAAAACAATCATTCGAATTACGTATTAGTTTTCTATAACTCCATGCCTACACACATGTGTGTGCCACGCTGTTTTCTGCTGTGCCAAATATACATATGATATTACCATGAATATCTACATACCATATATATATATATATATATATATATATATATAGGGAGAATTCACAAAAAAACAAAACACAAAGACATATAGTGTAGAAAGCAAGGAGCAGCTGCAGTGGCACCTTGAGCAAGTGTCTTCTACTATACCCTCGGGCAGACCTACGCTCTTCCACAGAAAGAAACGCAGAGAGAAACAAGGAGACAAAGACAGAACGTGTAGAGGCTAGCGAGCTATCATGACACACAGACATATATGTATGCATG
>NC_069001.1:29215919-29221057 GCF_001194135.2 Octopus bimaculoides
TATATATATATATATATATATATATATATATATATGGGTATATATATATGGGTATAATATAAATTACATGGCCACGCACATATAGTTATTTATTTATACATTAATAAATAAAATAGAAACAAAAATATAAGGGAAGGAGAATGAAGAGTAATAGGAAATAATGTGAGGTTAGATGAAGAATACTCTTCTCGGAAGAATAAACTACATTATATTGAGCAAAATCCAGATTAAGCATTGATATAGGAAATAATGTAAAAGCGGCAATCCAAACGCACGTTAAATATATAAGAGAAATTCGTATGCGTGTGTCTGTGTGTCTCATGTACATATAAATCAGTGGTTAAAACACAAGGAACCGATATTAGATATAGAAAGAATCATTAATAATAATAACTACATAATAGTATTAATAATAAAAGAAAGTAAAATAAACAGTAGACGAAAACGTGTTGAAAGAAATGCGCGAAATAAAGAAATAAAGGAACATAATGTAGAGGAAAACGTGCTGGAAGATTTATTACTTAATGCAAATTTTATTTATCACTCACAATGAAGAACAAAAAATAATATATGAAGGAAATTTATCAATAAACATAGTGAAAATTTATCGTATTGTGCAGGAAGTGGTAAAGAAATAATGAGTAAAAACCTCACGATATAATATAAATTAATACATTTCTCCTTTACTGTTATCTTGTTGTACTTCATCTTGGTTACATTATTTTATTTATATTTTTATTTAACTATATATTTATTTGTAAAGCTTGAATTATATAGCTATTTTCGATGTTTTTGTAGAATTGTAACGTATACACATTCTAAAAGAGTAGAGTCGGAGATATTTCAAGAAACAAGAATAAATGCATTTAGATATATAGTTAGGTTATTCTTCTCGGGGACTGGATATAACTAAGTTCATTTATCACAGTTAGCTACAAACCTGCGATAATTTAACATCCTGTGAAATAAACAGAAAGGACATATTATGAGAATGCCCCTGCAATTCAAATGCGATATCCCAATAAAGAATGCATCTCGACAACATTTCGATGTACATGCAAAAACACTTCACTTCAAATAAATACCTAATTTTTGTCGAGTACTAACACAATTTAAGGTATCAATGTTTCATTATATCCAGTAATAAAACAAAACTATTTACGTAGATACACATTCAAACATATAAACATGCAGACACATAAACACACGCGCACGCATATACCTATATATATATATATATATATATATATATATATATATATTACTATATACATACATACATATATACCTATATGTATATACATATATATACGTATATACATACATACACACACACACACGCGCACATATATATATATGTATATATATACACACACAGACACACGCTTTTATATAAATAAACATTTTTGAAACAAACATTAAATAAATGAATAAGTAAATGAGTGTAAATTGAACCGGTGGGTACCTTACTGAAGAAGGCATCGGAGCAAAATAACTCACCCCGCACAAAGCAAAATAGATAGATAGATAGATACATACATGCATAGATGTAAGCATATGTATATAAATTTACATTTACGTATAGGCATATGTGTGTATGTATATATATACATACATATATATATATATATATATATATATACACATATGTTTTATATATATATATATTCATTCTCATCATATCTTTTTTTTACTAAGCCCTAGACAATAACCATAGCAATTATTCCTGACGTTACATTCTACCTCACGTCACTTATCCTTAACTGCTTTCTTTTGTCTGTGAGTTACTCGTTTAACATCCCCCCTCCTCTATCTTCCACTATTTTGAAATGATGGATGAAATGACAAGAATTATTCTTCGGCTGGCTATTAACTTTATCTTCTTATATATCTGGTATTTCTCAAACAGTTTCAGGATCCTGTGTTTCCCTCTTCATCATTTCTATTTTGCTGTTCAATACACCTCCTTGGTACCCTTACACAATATGTCATTCCGTGATTCTAATGCTTTATTTTAGTAAATATTTTCAGAATATCCGCATTTTCCACGTTGCTTTTGAGAAGGAATTTACATGTTGCAGAAGACATACTTGTAACATCATGGACACATTGCATATGGATATTGCTATTACGCAAATCATGGACGGCTTAAAACAGCTATCGTGATCAAACTTTAAATATTTCTTACATATATACTTTTTTTTCAATTTCTTTATCGTGAAATCTCTATTGTTTCCATGGATGTAAATTGTAGACTGAAACCTACCTCTGTTCATTGACCTTACTACCTATTACATATATGCGCGTATGTATGTGTACACTTACATGCACAGACAAACACATACACACAGATTATATATATATATATTGTTGGTGTAGCATCTGTCATAAAGGAGAATAATGGCTTTCGAAATAACAGAGTCAGATCTCGGTGTAGGCGAGAATTTAGTATGGTGATTAAATGGTAAACGAAATTCCAATACACAATATTTGAGATACGAGGGGAACATCGTAATATTTGACTAGTTTCTTCTCTTGTGTAATTTATTTTATTTTGTCCAGCTCGGAAAATTAGATTCTGGCTTTCAATTATTTCACTTCAGATATAATCTTTTCAGTGGAAATATGGTTTCTGAACAATAATAAAATATGCAAGGAACTCACTTTCATGCCATAATGGAGTTATGATATGAATGTAGGTGAACCATTTACAGGACGAGTTCATGTTGCTTTTCTTACCCATTAGAACATATTCTAATCAACATTGTTGTAGAAACACTCGTTAACTCTAAAGTATTCCCCATCTATCTTCTGAACTGTGAACAATTTATAGCATATGGGTGGAATTACTTGAACTAGCCCAGCAGTAATTTAATGACCTCGGTATGTATACAGTACAATGCAGCTAGCAACATCCAAACCATACATTTTTTTTCAGATAATAGTATAATATAATTATAAGATTCAGCCGTTAGTGAAAATATCAGGTATACAAATAACTGCTGCTCTCATAATGGAAATAAAATAATACATTTGGCAACATTATATCTCAATATTACAAAAGTATCTAAATGCTTTTCATACTTACGCGAAATATGAATTCCTACGCTATGGAAATACCAAACGTAGTGGAAAGTAGCATCTGTATAAATCTATATATATTTTCATGACGTTCTTACGGGTATAATTTTCATTTAAATTATGTTAATATTTTCTTTTCTTTCTGGGAAAAACTTAAAACTTGCAATATATATATATATATATATATATATATATATATATATATATATATATATATATATATATATATATATATATATATATATATATATGTATATGTATATGTATATATATATATATATTTGAAATAGCTGGAACATTATTAGATTTTATGGTTTGTTACGTAGATATTACACATGAGGAAACGTGAAACAAATCTATTTCACTCTAATTCACAGACTTGTATCTGGAATAGCTCTACTTCGAAAGAAGCTCGAATGTGAAGCATTGAAAGAACCTAAACTATGGAAGAGGTTGATATTGCGAGTCGCTTCGAGTGTTGCATGTTCTGTAAACATGAATGTAGAGTAGATTCGTAGGCAAAATTAACTTTCAAATTTACATGACGCCCTATATAGTTATATCCATAGAAAGACAGGGGAAACATTATCAAAGATGCTAATTGAAGAAGAACGTAAATATAAAAGAGACTCGCATGTGGATTCATGTAAATAATAATCGCAAGTATGAAACGTGACGATTCCAAATGTCTACTTGTAAATCATTTAAGACGAACGTAAAGTCAATCAATGTAGCTATCTGTCTGCAAACATCTATCTATCTCTGTAATGATCTATCTATACTTATATCTATCTATACGTATATAGAGTGGAGGCGCATGGCTTAGTGGTTAGGGTATCAACACCGTAATCGTAAGATTGTGGTTTCGATTCCTCGACCGGGTGACGCGTTGTGTTCTTGAGCAAAACACTTCATTTCACGTTGCACCAGTCCACTCAGCTGGCAAAAAAAGAGTAATGTCGTGATGGACTGGCGTCCCGTCCAGCTGGAGAATGCATATGCCATTGAAACTGGAGAACCGGGCCCATTATCCTGGCTAGGCTTTAAAAAGTGTTGAAATTTCGTTTCCACTCGACCACGGCTCATAAAATAAGATTTACTCAAAATATATAATGCATTTGCTTCACTAGTCACATTATGAAGTTCCAGAATGTATGCTTATATACAAACAAAAGTTTAAATCTGCACAATCAGTACTTCAAGAAATTACAGAGCTGGCTGTATGATTGTACGTTAACGCCAGTTCACGGTATGGCAGATAGTTTAGATACTAAGATATACAATAAATATATCTGAACAGACCCTTTATTTTGGAAAGTGAAGAAGTTGAAAAACCACATAGAACGATACTTCAACTCACCCCTCCTAATGTTATTTGTATCAATTTTCGAGGTACATATTAATGTTATTTGTATCAAACTAGAGAGTGTATGAGGCTTATAGTCCAATACATGTACACTGATCCATGACGTTCACATATAGTTAATTCCATAATTCCATGACCATAAATAAATCGACGCATTGTAAGCGTGGTTTTTGCATATACGCGGGCTACCGAAATGTTCCAAACTTAAAGGGTATCGCAAAAGGCTTGATTAGAGGCCCAAATTTCCGAGGTTTTTGATAGGGCTTAGAAAAGCTAAAGGAACGCTGCAATAAGAGTGTGAATCTGAGAGGGGAATACGTTGAACAAAATCATGTTTAACAGATTCCCCTTGTATTTCCTTTTACCCAAAGTCAGGAAACGTCTCGTAGCCTATCGTAGATATACTTTACTTCATAGCCATTTTATTTTTCGTAGGTCATGACTTAATTGTAAGTAATCTAGGAGAAGGAACGTAGTTTGGGTTTTACGTTTTGAATATGTTTTAGGGTTATTCTTATTTGAAAATCAATTTATGTTTCGTCACACAAAAATGCACAAACACATATACACACAAACACATGTACATTGTTATTTACAATATTTGTCATGAGTATATGGATACATTTTGTAAATATTTATATATGCACACACACACACACACACACACACACACACACACACATATATACTA
>NC_069001.1:29221067-29222142 GCF_001194135.2 Octopus bimaculoides
ATGCACACACACACACACACACACACACACACACACACACATATATACTACACAGATAAGTACATCCATACACATACACACACACATATATAGTTTTACTATTTTATTCATTTATCCGTTTCAGTGATTTTGTCTGTAGCCATGCTGGCGCAACACCTTTAGTTAAAGAGATCGACCCAAGGGCTTATTCATTGTAAGTCTAGTACTTATTCTACCAACCCCCCTTTACCGAACCGCTAAGTTGCGGGGACGTAAAGACAACATTTACGACAGGCTTCGTTCAGTTTTCACTCACAAGACTTTGGTCAGCCCGAGGCTATAGTAGAAGACACTCGCCTAAGGTGACAAGCACTGGGACTGAACCGGGAACTATGTCATTCGTAAGCAAGCTACTTACCACACGGCCACTCCTGCGCCTATATATATATATATATATGTGTGCCAAACATTTTCGAGGTATATATTATTTTATCACTTTCGATCTTCCGTAATCCCACGTAATTTTCATTTCAGCTTTGTAACATGTATCTCCTGTTAACTTCGGTCAGCATAACATTCTGGTTTCTATTTTGTCGGCTTCTTTCCTAGACGTATGTTTAACTTAATTAGGATTTCTCATTCTTCAATAGAAGTCTTAGTGTCTAACTTGTTTAATTCATTTTGATTAAAAGTGAACATTTTCCTTGATAGCTGTTACTCAACAATTATATTGAATGTGTTCAGAATATGTTGCGCATACAAAACCATACAAGCATTATATCGTACTCATGTAGTAGAGAAACATAAAGAGACATAATGAGAAACACATAAATGATCACAGGAATAGAGAGGTATAACGACATCCAAAATATAAACACGGTTGTAAATTGCTGCAAATGCGTTATGAGTTATTTTCATACCTGGAGATTTGTCATAGTTTACCAATTAAATACAGTTATATGACGTGTGTTTCATTTGTTAAAAACATCAGTATAACCATATGTTTCAACACACAATTCCACATCAAGAATCTTGCAAAACAAATGCATTAAGCGTAACCATATGAGTTAGTTTTTGTCTATCAATAATATATTCA
>NC_069001.1:29223427-29230928 GCF_001194135.2 Octopus bimaculoides
ATATATATATATATATATATATATATATATATATATTCCATTATGTACTTATTAAATACATTGTTTTCAGAAATCGAACACGTATACTTGTAAACAAATTGACGAAAAACGTTAAATTCACTGAAAACACGGAAGAACAGAGCAAAATCATACAAAGTCGCCAATGTCTCTCGGCCAAATTACCGAGCGCTATTTCGTGCCATATCCGATAATATTGCTTCAACACTGGAGGCAACCAGCGAAAAAAACTTCCTGAGAATACGACCAAAACATAACAATGCAAGATGGACAAACAAAGAGGAAAAAGGAACAAAAAGATGAAATAAATAAACAGAATACGGCCTTAGGGCTAGACGACGAGAATAAAAAATTATAATATATATGATTAAAAGAGAATAATACACAACTAAAAAAAAAAAGCCGTGTTCTAGCAGACATACAAGTGTGGAGTAACGTAAAGGAGAATTAAAACTGTCCTACAGGACTAAAACACACATAAGAGAAAGGTAGAGCTCAGGGAGTGTGACCGATGAGGTCGAAGGCAACGCGAAAAAGAATGACATCGACTTAGATCGTGACCGACCACGTGGTGGTGGGAGGAGGGAAGAAGCGTTAGGGGATATATATGCGTGTGTATATATATCTATACATATGTGTGTGTATGTATCTCTGGATGTACGTATATATGTAAATATTGTAGCAGTTGCCTATTTCTCTAGTTGCATATGTCGTTCATTTAACACATTTGAAGAGGTAACCGTTTACACACATATAAGTACTTAAACATTTTGTTTAAAACTTTTTTTCTGCTAAGTAAGTAAATATATATTGAAATACATGCTCCTCTATATTAAAATATAGTGGTATATAATACTTACATATGTTTGCTACACATGCACACACACAAACGCTTACAGACGTACATATGCACACATGCGCTTGCACAGCTGTTATGTTTCCTTTTCTTCTACAAATATTGTAACTCTACTGCACATTCAGTCTTCAAAACGCGTGGGGAAACATATATACGTGAATAATTAACATCACACGCGGTAGGAATCAACAAAACTAATTTTGACACGTGATTTCCGTTCTCTTAAAGGCTACTATTATGAGAGAGGGAGAGAGAAAGAGAGAGATAGAGAATGACAGAGATGGAGCGAGAAAGAGAAAAGGAGTGACATCTAGAAAGACAGAGAGAGAGAGAGAGAGAGAGGAATCTAGATTTTGTGTGCTTAATGATAGAGTATCTCTTTGTAGTTTTTCCGTCGCATTTATTCCTATTTATTCTCTCTTTTAGTTTCCTCCAATAATTTCTTTTTTTTTCCAGTTGACAGTTATGAAACATCGGAAATGTAAATAATGTCGTTTTGTCGCAAAATGAATGTTGGGTATTCCACTTCAAATTTTCAATTTCCATGATATTGCGTTTATTTGCTTTCACTTCGAAACCAATGAAAAGCGTCGAATTTTGTCCAGTTAAATAAACACAGCCACTCGTTATCTGTTATAAATCGTACGGCAGTTTACTTATTGTGGTAAGTATTACCACAAAGCGTTACGTTTTCTTGTAGACTTACGTCAAATTATATAAATTATGATTATCATTATTATTATTATCATCATCATTATCAGTGAAGACGAACAGTACAGGGGTCGATGTGATCGACTTATCGCTCCCCTCAAATCCCATGTCTCATGCCTGTAATGGAAAGGATTATTATTATTATTATTATTATTGACTTTGCACAACTTCTAACGCTACAGCGTCAGCTGTTCACTACCAGTGAACTAAGGTAACACCTCTTATTTTTCGAGCACTTTCTTATTTTTCGATCGGTTCCAAGCAGTGCTGCTTTCTGCAAGTGATTCACCCTTATATCAGCCCGTATTTGTTTTCCACGTTCTACTCGAGATTTTGGCTCAATTCCCAGGGCTTCGACAATTATTGTTACTACTGCTACCTTTTTCATCGACCACAACTGCTTAACTTCCCAAGCTAACCCGTCATATCTCTCGACTTTTCTTTCTTCCTTATCGCATACCTTGTTGGCAGCTGGGTATGCTATATCTATGATGCAGCCTAGTTTGTTTTCATTCCTAATTAAAACTGTCCGGCTTCCTATTCTCTATCTTATGGTCTCATTGCATCATAAAATCATTACTATTATTACCATTATCATGCTGCTTATCATTAATATGTTCACCATATAAAATATACCACTGAAAAATTGTAATCGATTGCACCGAGTACCGCATGCGCTCAAATTTAATGTACTTGCGCTTAAAATGAAAAAAAAAAGAAGTTATTATTACTATTTATAATATATTCCTTTCAATTATTATTATTATTATTATTATTATTATTCGTATGCGTACTCTTATTTGCATTACTTGATTACAATTCTCTTCCGTACAAAGCACTTTGGGATATAGTTTCTTTTTCACTCATTAATTTTTCATTGTACGACAACACTGAACGAAATACGGATGCAGTGCCAACCAGTGCAATTATCTGTTTATTATACACGTTGCTTATTCCCTGGTGTTTTGGTTATATCATAGCACGATGTATTTTTCTGTTATCTTTCCTAAAGCAGTAATAATTATAAGGTTTTTCTGCTTTTAGTCACCATAATCGCATTAAAGGTAATACCAGACCCTCATATTTGCATTATTTATGCGTTTTTAGTAATTATTTCACTTTGTTCTTTCTAGTCTCATTATTTGATGTATCATCCGTTTGAGTAAAACGTGACAGTAGAACTTATTAGTTCATATAATGCTTTCTTATGTATTACTCTTTTCATAATTATATCTCATGCGTCTATGCATTTCCTCTTTAATAGTATCAGCTTTCATACACTTGTAATTCTACAATTTCTAAGTATTTGCAGGTTTAACTTCACTGTAATGGTTACCAACATCCACCTCCATAACTAATATGCTTTCTTGTAATGTAACACATTACCATAAACTTTGCTGTTTAATTATTATCATCATTATTATTATTATTTGCCATTATTATTATTATTGTTCTAGCCGGGGAGCTGAAAGTATTGTTAGTACGCCGGGCGAAATAATTGGCAGTATTCCGTCTGTCGCTACGTTCTGAGTTCAAATTCCGCCGAGGATAGCTGTATATATCCATATATTCATACATACATGTACATACCTACGTGTATATATAGATATACATAATTACTAGCTATATTTGTATTTATTTATACAGGCATAGCTGTAAAAAGCAAATACTGCAATATCGATGGCACACGCAGCGAAATAATGCAACTGTTATATTTACCAGATCTTGAATTGTGTACAAGTATTCGGACGTCAGTGTATAAATCTACAAAACTTTATATCCCTCGGAATGCTGAAATATTTGCATAGATAATCGAATTATATTACACTAAGAGTTGAAAAGTTTCTGGAAATCACTCGATCGACATTCCTCTCAGTTTACAATAGCAAGGAAAAAAAGGCAAAGCTGCTCCAAATTATCACAGGTGCAATTCGCTGTATAAGACTTCTCCGATTATTCCACTTCAATTTACAAGGAAATTCGATTTACAGATACAAGATTCTTCTCGGGAGATATTTATGTTGAGTTGAACTAATTCGTAGATCATTGATACAACATGACTACACAATTCTTATTTGAAGGACGTAATATTTCTCACAGCCATTTGCAATGAAAGAGTAACTTGAGACTTCGTGTATGTAAAATATACGAGAATGGAAATAGTTGTCGAGTGAACGAGTCAACCATGCAGCCGATGTGTGTTCTCTTGACCTTCTAGATATAACAGCTATATATCAATCTACTGAAATGGTATCGTTTTAAAAATGAATAATGCAACAGGATGAAATTATTTGATCATAGATACGCTTTATCAGGCTTTATTCGAGCTAAACTAGAAAGATTTGAACAAATTTACATTGCTTATGCGTCGTATATTCCATTGCTTTAAATATCAAATCCTAGATTTCTTCTAGACACAAAATGTATACATAGATTATTCTACCAACATCCCAAGGACCAGCATAGAGGCAACCTGGGTCAACTTGACCTCCGCGTTTTATCCAAGTACCCGAACGACCCAACACTCGGACAAATACAAGAGTACGTGCTCATAAATGAAACATCCCCAGTAGAAATATATACGTAGTAGATAATCATACACCCATACCTAGAGTATGTATTTATATACCGGTAGAATAGATAGTGGGCTGTTATGTAAATGTAGGTACGTGTATAGGTATATGTACATATATGTAAGGAAATGGATATGAAAGTAAACAGGTAGAAATACTGACGGATAGGTACATAGGTTACATGAACAGACGATGACCCATACACACACATATTCGCAAATAAAGACTGCAACACACGACCATATACACACACTCTTTACTTCACACAAGAACACATATGGAGATACACACGGGAATACATTTTTACAAGCAATTTAAATTTGTCTTCAGTTTGAAATATTTCTCCAGTCAGGCGTAGTGTTTTTTTTTAAAGTTGCCTTTGGTGCTATGAGGTTATCATCGTTTAATCCACAGATTAAAACACATCGTTCCTTGTTAAATTAGACCACGTTTTTCCTGGATGCAAATACAAGTTTTTTAGCAGTGAGTTTGAACATCAACTTCGAGGATTTTTCTATTGCAACTTAGCGAGTGCTATAATAGATGTTGTATGGAATGTATTTTTAACTGCGAGGTTAGTAAATACATAAAGATTGGTTGATGTAGAACCAATTTTACCTGACCATTGAAGCACTGATTTGCGCATTAAATGAGAAGTTTTAGCATTGAGTAACGTACAAATATTTAAGAAATAAGTGGTGTTAATAGTATAAAATTCATATAAATGTGTGATAACAAATAAACCAGAAATGAATTTAATTCCATATAATTACTAATATAATTACGCTTCGATAAAAATTTTGTACAATATAGAAGCATTTGGAAAATGTACATATGTGATATAATATTTGATGTAAAATAATATAATTGATGTAAAATCATATAATTTATACACCATATTATTTTTAATTCTATTTATATTTTTCTAATACGATTCTTGGGTCCATTGCCCTACATACAATTACTGTATTCGCTTACTTTTTCTTTTCATTTACAATGTAATTGAGAAATCTTTTTTTCACGATGTCATATAAATGAAGAATTGTGTCTTAGATACAGGAGCATCTATAACTAGCAGAAGACACTAAATTTTATTAACAACAGCTCTCACCTCAGCGTTAATAATGTCAGCATAGCCGTGGTAACTATTACTAATTGCATGAAAATTAAAAAAAATATATACATATATATATATATAAACAGAAATAGCCGTTCCTTCAAGATAATTATTCTACTTGAAATTTTAATCGACGTAAAAGCTTCTTTATTTATATAGAGAACATTTTTCACTACAAGCTGGCTTAACATGACATTAGATATTATCCAGATAGTTTGTGAAGCGGTAAATCACATAAATGAAACCAAATAGAAATATCAAATTGAAGAAAAAAGTATGGTTAAAGAATAAAGAGGAGAAAAAATAAATATACATATATAAATACATCAACAAACAAAAGAACGAAATGAAAACAAACAGAAATCGTCTCAATTTTCCTAGCATTTGTAATTCTTCTCAGGTTCGTTAAAGTGTTGAGAGTATTGTAAGACAAGACAGCACAGCTTGTGTTTGAGAGAAACACAGACAATGAGATAGAAAATTAAATAAAAGAAATGAAAAGAATATAATATTAAAGACAGTTGTGACAAGAATACGAATCTTCATAACTTTTTATTTTATTAATATGGTTACATAGTTATATTTAAGTGACACTACTGTTTTGAATCTCATACTAATTTTCTTTTTCTCTTTCATTTACAATATTCGTTTTTCCCCCACTTATCTGAAAATATTTCTTCTATCTCATACGATTTATGTTTAGTTTCTCTTCCATGACGCAAGCTAAATGATACAACTTTCGATGGTCAAAACGTTTTGGTGGAAATTAAAATCGTTTTGGTTTGAAAATCATAGCTACGTAAATAAAAGCAAAAATATGTGCCGAAGCATATTGATGCATACAAACGTGCAGCCTCCACATATCTTTGTACACATAGATATGTGAAGGTTGTACGATGCCTGAATGTCTAGTTCACTTGAATTTAATTTTTTTTTTAATCACAATACTCTTTTACCTGTTTCAGTCATTTGACTGCGGCGATGCTGGAGCACCGAGCAAACCGAGCCCAGGACTTATTCTTTGTAAGCCTAGTTCTTATTATATCGGTCTCTTTTGCCGAACCGCTAAGTTACGGGGACGTAAACACACCAGCTTCGGTTGTCAAGCGATGTTGTGGGGACAAACACAGACACTCAAACACACACACTCAAACACACACACAGACATACATATATACACGACATGCTTCTTTCAGTTTCCGTCTACCAGATCCACTCACAAGGCTTTGGTCGGCCTGAGGTTATAGTAGAAGACACTTGCCCAAGCTGCCACGCAGTGGGACTGAACCCGGAACTATGTGGTTGGTAAGCAACCTACTTACCACACAGCCATTCCTGCGCGTTTTTGGGGACAGTTTTTTTTTTTTTATAAGTGGACGCTTATTTTGGTAACATATCAGAAAAGGCAGTAGATTCATAAAGTGTTTGCATTTACAACACATATTGGTTTCCATTGCGGTTAGTTTGTGGGGTCCCATAAGGTCTAATATATTTAATAATTGTATACCACCATAAGGGGTACATTCAAGTCTCATGTCCCTTATTAGTTCTATTGATTATCCTATAATTCTGATCCTTAATTATTTTGGAAAAAAAAAAAATAACACTACGCCTTAACAAGAAGATTGAACTTCAGATATGTTGAAGGTTGTGCATAACTGTGAGATTACACGTAAATCCGAGTAGTTAAACAGCTTCCACTATTACATGACAAATATGTTGGTGAATATATCTGCATGTTTAACCGTATTTATATAACTTCAATTACCTGTATTATATTGTTTAAGTGATGTTGACTGAATAAAATGATAATAGGACAAGAGGGCCAACATACGTTGATATGATCAGGTATCTTTTGATGTAATTTATGCTTTCTATACGATCATACTGTAGCAGAAAGTAAAAACCCATGTATTTTAATCGAGAGTTTGCAGGTATATGTTGTCAAAATCCTTGTCAAAAGCGTTGCCATAATCGTTATCAAAGCTAACCATTGCACACGTATAATTGTCTGTCTGTTTGCATAGCTATTTACCTATTGCTCTACATACTTATTAATATATTGTATACGTAGAGACAGACATCACATACATACATATATATATATATATCATAAAAATCATATATATATATGCATATATCCATACATATATGTACATACTTACGTACGTGTGTGTGTGTGTGTGTGTGTGTGTGTGTGTGTGTGTGTGTGTGTGTGTGTGTGTG
>NC_069001.1:29231004-29233983 GCF_001194135.2 Octopus bimaculoides
AGAGAGAGAGAGAGAGAGAGAGAGAGAGAGAGAGAGAGAGAGAAAGAGAGAGAGAGAGAGAGAGAAGTAGATAGATAGATAAGTAGACAGATATGTATACACGTTTTTTTTTTAGAATATGCATACTTAAATGTATGCATAAGCACGCATTTCATGTAACATAAAATGTATGGAGTTTGAGAGCGAACGGAACGGGTACATTTGAATGTTATATATAAAAAATGGAAAAATTTTGTGTTTTTGAAAAGGCATTCATATTTTTACAATAACGATCTCTCAGCACGATGGAAGTCTCTGTAATAGTTTCACAAGTAAATGTGATGTGCGAAAGAAATATAAATGCAAAGACTAAAGCATTCTAAAATTTATGTATGGTCGAGGTTGGAACATAATAGCAGAATTTGAAGTCACTGAAGCAATTTCATGTAAATATGACAAGCACAAAAACTGTACACACAGACACGCATAGAAACACTTATACGCAAACGGAGATAGTTTCTCCATACTTATATACATATATACATTCGTACACGTACACACTCACACACACATACATATACAGAATGAGGAAGAGAAAAAGATAGAGAGATGAAATATACACGAGCAAGTATTATATATACACACATATTTGTGCATGTTACTTGCATGGGTAATTCAAAATATGTACTCCGAAAAGCGAAATACCGTCGTGTTATATATTGCTATTGTTTTCATATGCATGTACGCATGTATATATATATGTATGCATGTATATATGTTTCTTTCTACAGAAGTTGGGCAAATAAATGGAAACACCTAGCGTCAGAGCATCATAATTTTGAAATATCTATAAAACCAACAAATGCTTCTTATTTCTTTTTGTTTTGTTTTTTTTTGTTTTTTGGTTGATTATTAGAGTTGCTTAACATGTTTTACTAAAATTGCTGTTTCTTTCCAGGAAAAGGTAATTAAAATTCATTAAATTGACAGATCTATCGGAATTTCAAAGACGTCAAATTGTTGGTGCTCGTATGACAGGTGCTAGCGTAACAAAAGCAGTTGAAATTATTAGTGTATCAAGAAGTACTGTCTCGAAAGTAAAACCTCCACGTTGAAATAAAAGTCGAGAAGAAAATGAAAACTTTCAGTAAGGGACCGTCAGACTCTTACGCGAATTGTTAGAAAGCATCACAAAAGTAGAGCTCCCAATATTACTGCAGAGCATAATGGCTACCTCGAGAACAGAGTTTCCACAAAGAAGTCTTCGCCAGGAGCAGCAGAAAGCCGGATTTCACGGGAGGGCTGCAATCTGAAAAGCACTACTTTCAAAAACAAACGTTGTAAAGCGTTTAGATTGGAGTAAAGACCTACAGAATTGATCCCTAGAGCAGAAAAAAGAATGTTATTTTCTCGGACGAGTCATCCTTTACCCTATTTCCGACCACCGGCCGAGAATACACGGGGAGTATTTGACACAGACTGCCTTCCTCCTACTGTAAAATACAGAGGAGGATCTGTGATGATCTGGGATGGGGAGGCTATATCTTGGAAATCCGCCATCCCACTAGTTTCCCTTCATGGCAGAAGTAATAATCAAGACTAATTATGTATGTTAACTGCTCAAATTAAATTCATCCTATGATTGCAGAACTGTTTCCGGACGGAAACGCAATCTTTCGTGATGATAATGCACCAATTCACACAGTTAAAGATGTTACTGTATGGCACGAGGAACATTCTAAGAAGTTGAACATCTTATCTGGCCACCACATTCACCAGATCTCAATATTATTCAACATTTATGGTGCATTTTAGAAAAGCAAGTAAGGAGTCGATATCCTCCACCATCATCACTACAAGAAATGGAGACTGTTTTAGCTCAAGAATGGACAACATTATTTTGGGAAAAAATTAAAATTTTGGTCGAGTCCAAACCCAAGCTGTAATTACTGCAAAGGAGGTCCAATCACATATTAAAACAATTTTGTTTGAAAATTTAAGGTGTTTCCATTATTTTGTCCACCCCCTGTATCTATCTACCTATCTGTCCATATATATTATATATATATATATATATATATATATATATATACCTCTCTCTCTCTCCCTCTCTCTATCCGTATATCTCTCTGTCTAATATATATATATATATATATATATATATGTGTGTGTGTGTGTGTGTGTGTGTGTATGTGTGTGTGCGTATATTTAATCATATACCTCTATTTTGGGATTGTAAGAAAGTGAGTGAGTGAGAAAGTGAATGTGTGGGGGACAAAGAGAGAGAGAGAGAGAGAGAGAAGGAGAGATGATGATGATGATTGTGGGAGAACGGCGAGACAAAGAGAAGATAAATAAAAACAGTGAAAGATATATCTGTCGAGATACAGAGATAGAACGAAATAAAGCGTAATATAGTAGACACATCTATCAATAACACTAAAATGATTAGCCTCAAAGATAAACGTTAGATATAAGGCAATGGGAATTGTTAAAATATAATGCCAAGATGTATATGCCCTCGCAGCAGGCGCAGCTACACATATTTATGTTCATACAATCAGCTTTAAGTATTTTGGCTTGCATACAATTGACACGGAGCACACGATCTAAATTTAATTTAACATTATATATTGAATGGAAAGACATCAATAAAACATGCGGTACTTCTGAAAGATTCATATTTTATACGTCTATAGATTTACAATGGCACCTTCAACGCATACATGTCTAAAAACGGATAATACGCACTGGGGCACACAGGGGCACGCACTGGGGCATACAGGAGCACGCACACACAAAGACTATCGTACTCACGAAAATAACCTTATATATTCGTACTAATATAGCCATAGCTAGCTTACCAACCACATGGGCCCGGGTTCAGTCCCACTGCGTGGCATTTTGGGCAAGTGTCTTCTACTATAGCCTCGGGCCGACCAAAGCCTTGTGAGTGGATTTGGTAGACGGAAACTGAAAGAAGCCCGTCGTATATATATA
>NC_069001.1:29234197-29235364 GCF_001194135.2 Octopus bimaculoides
ATATATATGTGTGTGTGTGTGTATGTTTGTATGTGTGTGTTTGTCCCCCCCTATCATCGCTTGACAACCGATGCTGGTGTGTTTATGTCCCCGTAACTTAGCGGTTCGGCAAAAGAGATCGATTGAATAAGTACTAGGCTTCGAAAGAATAAGTCCTGGGGTCGATTTGCTCGACTAAAGGCGGTGCTCCAGCATGGCCACAGTCAAAAGACTGAAACAAGTAAAAGAGTAAAAGAATATATATATGCACACACACATATACACATATATAAATATACATACACTCACACACATATACAAATCTATATATTAATAGACATATACATGTATGTATGTATATATACACATATATATATATATATATGTATATATATGGATGTATGCATTCTTTTATACTTTTACTTGTTTATTATTATCATTATTATTACTACTACTACTACTACTACTACTATTATCATTATTATTATTTAAAATAGTTTGATTGGACTCCATGCGAAAGTGCGAGTGAACAAGAGAGACACTTGTATATATCTCCAAAATGCCTATTCCAATAAGAATGTATTCTTCAGGCGGAAAAAAAGGCGTGTTACTTAGTTTTCAATGTAGTGCGTATATTACACGTCACAGATATAGGTGTAGGCCTTGCGAAGGAAATATGTAACAGAGTATGATATGTAGACAATTCGAGTATATATTCCGATACTTGAAATGCCAGATATATTCAAATCAATGAGAAATGAAATTAAAAATTAATCATATATAAATGGGTGTGCGTGTTTGTGCGTGGATATTTGTGCGTGTGTACGTATGTGTGCGTGTGTGAGCGCGTTTGTGAGTTTGCGTCATGTATCCCTATATAGATATATGCATACATAGATTGTTGAATACGTTTATTTACGTGTAGCCCTTTTATATACACTTACATGCCTGAAGCAAAAATTTATGAGACATCATATATATATATATACACACACACACACACACACACACACACACACACACACACACGTTTGTGTGTGTGTAAAGACTATTTGCCAAGACGATGTGTCTGTTATGAAAGGGGCGACATTTCTTGGGGCTAAGCAGCAATAACAATCGTCCCTTCAAATAGTCTTTAGTTTAAACTCCTACCAAACATCACTCTTTGAGAGATTCAGAAATAGTAAT
>NC_069001.1:29235420-29241595 GCF_001194135.2 Octopus bimaculoides
TATATATATATATATATATATATATATATATATATATATATAGGACCTTCAAGACTGCTAAAATGTAAGAAAGTATACTAGTCCTTTAATATTCAATATTTCATTTATTCAATAGGGCAATCAATACTTCATTTCATTTTACTATACCTACTATATATTCTATATCCTACATTAATATTATAAGAATATAAATAAAACATTAAAAAATAGACAGAGTTGGAATTCCTTTGAATAATATATATATATATATGTATACATACATATGTGTGTGGGTGTGTGTGTATTTATGTGTGTGTGTGTATTTATATGAATGTGTGTATCCCCGTTGATACATCAGAATTGTTGATTTACAGGGCACAAATCAAGTACTGGATATTTTACAATATACTATAACTGAACCCGTTTGCTCCCCAATACGTAGAGAAACTCCTTTTTCGATCGTCAGCTGATGAAGCGCGTCTTCTCTGGTTTTGCCATAACCATAACATAAAAATACCTTCAAAGATTTCAAGAACTCGTAAACAGTTTAATAGGAATCTAGTTTCATTGCGTGGAAAAGATTCGGAACTATGTTCAATGAACATATAATATATCTATGCAAATCAGATAAGCCGCATGTTTCCTCTAATAAAACATGAAATGCATATAATGTAGATCTTCATATATGAATGGCTTCTGTCTAATAATATAACAAATATTATTTGAAAGGAGATTATGGCGTAACACTTTAAAAGCCCTAAAATTGATTGAAGGAAAAAATATGAGCATCTGTAGATTCACGCAGTTTGACATTCCGGAATTGTATTCAACTAAATTGAATATCTTAGTTAATCGAGGGCCTTGGGTTGCATAAATCTGTCACTGATCGTTGTAAGCGGGATTCTGACATCATTCAACACTCATAAGAATTGTTCCTTTTTATCGATAACCACGCGTGTATTATGAAATGCGGTGGAGAATGATACGAGGTGTATATGGGACCATAATAGAAGCTAGGCGAGTGAGATTATAAGGTTATATATTACACATTTACTAAGGAAATTTCCCGAGATGGTCTGTGGTGTATGTTAATGATTGGCTGACTCTATCCTGAAATTGTAGCAATCAAAAGCTAGATAGAGTTAGTGAAAACTTGATGTAGATATTCCTCAAAATAAGGGTTAGTATTGCTCTAGATACTAGCATTATCGCCGTTAATTTTCTCGATGTCACTTTGAGACAAGTATTGATGATTTCAGACCATATCATAAAACACAAGAGAAGTTAGTATACATATACTATATACACATAAACAATCGAATCGCCCGCCTTAGATATTGAGGAACACGGTTAAAGATATAGAGGGCAGCTACGTTATCTTCTTATGAAGTTGACATTATATCTGCCATCTCTTACGAAGATGTCATAGTTGCCATCTAAAAGAAGTAGATTATGTAATAACTTTAGCTACATAAGAAACACAGGCACTTGGAACACAGCGTAGGAATAGGAATATTTTATGGTAAAACACGATATTTAAGCTAGCATTAAAAATGAAATAGCTAGAGGATGACTCAATTTAATAGACGACCGTTCCCTGACAGGATATAACCAGAGCAAAATATTAAATACGAACGGTTTTGATGTGAGTTATTCAGGTAGCAAGAATTTCCCGTGCTATATCAGAAGTTATAAAGCTGCGAAGCTGAATACAGGAGAGTAGCAAATAGCTACTCAACAAAAATCATATATCTGTAGAATTCGTGAAAACTGTACTCTAGACGGTAACAGGCTGGCATAGTCGATTATATACAGTGCCATGTTTGAACCTAACGGCAGTGATGATACGAACACGTATACTTATACAACGGACCTCACATGCAGAAAGCATTATTCCAAGC
Source organism: Octopus bimaculoides (assembly GCF_001194135.2). Classification (NCBI taxonomy): domain Eukaryota; kingdom Metazoa; phylum Mollusca; class Cephalopoda; order Octopoda; family Octopodidae; genus Octopus; species Octopus bimaculoides. Next base: position 29,237,301 of record NC_069001.1, read on the forward strand.
ACAAACGTTCATTTGCCAGTACTGATATAAGAAATGTCGAAAGCCTGCGTCGTATTTCCCCACGGTTACAAAATTACCGACGATGTTGTGGACACTGTGCAACCGTACATGTAAAGCACCTTCCAAACGTTGTGACATTTCTTTCGTTGAAAAATTGTGAAATTTCTCTCGATGCAATAACAGTGTGGAATGAACTGAGCGATTAACGACTTGAATGGAGGAGACTATGTATCTTTCATAAAACTAAAATATGTGGGCAGGTGATGGTAGAGCTAGGTGACCAAGGCACACAATTGGAAATATTTTTGAACGTTTTAAAATATATTACCAGAGAACGTTTAAGCCAGAGTGCAAGACTATAATGCACACAAGAACACAGAATGTGATATTACAATATAAAGTATGCAATTAATGTATGACATTAATTCGAAATGTATTATATAATATGTTGTTTTTTTTTTATGTGACATAGATGAGTAGCGAAATAGAATAGAAATGAAATCAAACCCTTGTTATTTGGAAATATGCAATAGGATGATTCCAATATAGAAGGCAATTATGAAATACCACTTAATATTCAAATTCATCGCTATTTACTTTATGTATCTCAGATTATTTACGTTTTCAATCTCAATACGAGTTACTATTTTCAAGACACATAGGTGTTGGGCTAAGCAGTTTGCTTTGCAACCATGGGGTTTAGTGTTCAGGCCCACTGTGCGCATATCGGCCAAGTGTGTTCTACTAGAATCCGAGCTCACCGTAGGCTTTGTGAATAAAATTAGTAGACAGAAATTCTGTTGAATGTCCTCGTATTTGTATGTATCGTAGTATAATTGTGTGAATATGCGATTGTCTTTCTCAAATATCAACGTTTGTCAGTCCGTGCTGTTTCGTGTATGCCCCCATAACTTAGTGCTTTGGCAACAGATAGATACTGACAAAATAAGTTCCGGTTTGAAAAGGTATAACTTGGAACGATTTCTTCGGTTAGTGACCTTTATATAGCCGCTGTCCCGTGACTGGAACATTTCAAAAAAAAAAAAAAAAAAATTATATCATGTTCAATTAAACATATACAATGCATGTTCCAGTACTTCGGGCATAACTCTATGTATGTATGTATGTATATCAGAATTAGTGGTGCAACAACGCACCAATGTTTACTGGAAATAGCAGTTGATAAAGATACGACGCTATGTAAAGCTTCACTGAAATGTATCCTGCCAAATGTGTATGCGTGCAGTAAGTTTTAAAATTTTCGTCTTACCTCTTGGAAGAAAATCAGAAAAATGGACATCTAGAATGGATAACCCGTGTTTCAGACTTTCTCAAATATGCTTTTTATCGTAAATTTTATTAGTCGTCATCAGCCAAATTGACTTGAAACGAAATTTTTAAATATCGCTACATCTTGCCAGTATATTTGGCTTAACGGCTACCAATTAACCGAAGAGAGATCATTAAACAAGTTTCTATGAAAATTTTAAACATCATTCCGATACAATAGTGTCACTTTCCAGTTAAATAAAGTACCCAAATAGTAGAATTATAAATAAGAAATAGTGGTATAACAAAGTACTAATGGAAATAGTAGTCAATGATTCTACGCTGTTATGTAAGGCTTCACTGAAATTTGTACTTGAAAAGATGTACACAGGCAACATACTTAAAAATATTTCGTCTTACCTGAAGGAAGAACATCGGAAAAATGGACAATCTTGGGCCAAAATTTGAAATCAATTGATTATGACTGTATGTGTTCTGCTTACATGTATCCGTATGGATGCATCAGTCAAATCCGCTCACCAAAGCATTCGCCATGTATGGTACTCCGGTCTGTAGAATCAACTCTGAACAAAATGTCTTCTGTAGGATTTGAACACAAAGAAACCCACAAGCATATACCTATTTCAATAATGATGTATAAAGAGGTGGCGAGCTGACGGAATCGTTAGCACGCTGAGCGAAATGATTGACAGTACTTCGTCAGTCTTTACGTTGTGAGTTCAAATTCCGCCGAGGTCAACTTTGCCTTTCATCCTTACGGGGTCGATAAATTAAATACCAGTTGCGTACTGGAGTTGATCTAATCGACTGGCTCCCTCCCCCAAAATTTCGGGCCTTGTGCCTCGAGTTAAAGAAAAGTATTTGAGGATATGAAGTCAATATTATTAGAAGAAGAAAACTACAGAAATTTGATTGAAAGAGATTTGTGGAGATAACGTTGACCCGCCAGGAGTGGCGGTGGAATTTAAAGAGTTACCACCAGTGGAGGATTTAAGAGATATCGAACCACTAATGAAGTTCTACTAAAGGCAACAAAAAAAGGATGAAATTAAATGGTACTGCATGGGAGTGGGGCCCATGCGTCCATTTTCATTTTTATATACCTTTCATTTCGTTTACATTCGTTTTATGTCCCCACCATTTCTTTTCGTTCTACGTCATAAATAGATGTACGTTTTTCTTTAAATTAATAATCGAATGATGTTATTGAGTGCCTGAAGGGCAGAATATTCCGTGCGTTAACATTGATAGACGTCCGAAACATTCGACACTTCATTCTTAGTGTAACTTCTGCACATGATGAATATTTTTTTTTTTTCACGTCTTGTGTTCTCATTTCGTCTTCGCTCACACATTTACCTCATCACTAGAGGACTTAGTGATTATGTCACAATATACCTAATTGCATTATAGTTATTTCAATATGAAACTTCCTAATGAAACAAATGTGATAGTAGTCGATATATATACATGCATACATATTTTTTTATTATTTTTATTGTTTCAGTTATTTGAGTCCGGCCATGCTGGAGCACCACCTTTAGTCAAGGAAATCGATCCCAAACTTATAGTTTGTAAGCCTAGTACTTAATCTATAGGTATCTTTTACCAAACGGCTAAGTTACAGGGATGTAAACGCACCAGCATTGGTTGGCAAGTGACGTTGGGTGGACAAACAGACATCTATGTTTAGGGCTTTATGCCTAATAAAGAAATAGGTATTTCGTCAATGTGAGGTGGAAGTATTGGTATTATTACCTAAGTGCGTCTATACAGTAAGTCTGGTTTCTGTTGACTGTTTCCTTGTCGTTATCTGTTTTATTTGCTGTACCTGTTAAAACTTGTATAATAGTTTTAGTTAGAAAACTATTTTGTATTTTCCCCGTAAGGGGTAACATTAATTGCTGGCAAGATGTCAAAAAGTTTGTATTCATCTGACGAGGATTCGATCGATTTAGAGACCAAAAATATTGAAAAAATGTTTGGGATTCGTCTGAAAACGAATTCCCACCAATGTCGAGGATTACCGTTGCAAAGAAAAACGTCGAAGTGAAAAGCCTTCAAACGGAGGAAGGTAAACAGGAAAAAAAGTTTTGCGTCTACAGCTGGAGATAGAACTCGCCAACTGTCCAGGAATAAAAGTGGCGTTTAAATGTACAAGGACATGATAATAATTCAAGACGGCGTTGTCAAGGTTCAATCCCCAGAAGAGCTTTTATTGACAGAGAAGAATAAAAAATTATATTTAAAACATACTGCCAAAACGAAAGAAAAATAGAGCGATGACGCGAGGAGAAGGTATAAACATGTCTGAAGCCCCACTGGCAGGATATCACATATCTAACTAGAGGGGAAAAGTTTGGTAACATCGAGGTACACCTAAAACACATTGAAATTGCACAAATGCACTCGGTAAAATCCTTGGAAATAGAAGACGTGGTTTTAATACCAACATACATGGGTATGAGGACATCCAAAATACGAATACCAAAGGTCCCACCTCAAGTCGACCCTATATGGTTGATGGCGGCATTCCTGGCAAAAATGTAACAATACTTCAGGCTACATTTTCAGAAAACGCAAATTAGACCGACAACACGGTCCACCAGTTAATTCAAACAAAACAGGCTGTATTAGAACAGCTTCCAAAAAAATAGACGTTGAGGAGTTCCTCAACGCTTTTCTCGAGGGAAGTAAACTCCGACGTTTTCAGTGTAGCCAGCTAGGCCATATTAAAAAAAATACTGTAAGGAAGGCGAGGAGGAATCTGAAAATGAGGGGGAAGAGAAGGAAAAAAAAAAACAGAAAAGAAAGATATTAGCAAAAGCAAAATGGGAAATGCAAACCAACCAAAACAAGTAGAAACACGACCAAAAGGAAAAAAAACACCAAAAAGAGTCCAACCAAAGATAAGGAAAAAAGTAGCAGACAGAGGAATTGTGGCACTACATAGTAAAAATGATGACTTAATGAGAGAAATAAAAAAGTTTTTTTTTTTTTTTTTT
>NC_069001.1:29241681-29243978 GCF_001194135.2 Octopus bimaculoides
TATATATATATATATATATATATATATATATACATATATGTGTGTGTGTGTGTGTGTGTGTGTGTGTGTGTGTGTGTGTGTGTGTATATACGACGGGCTTCTTTCAGTTTACGTCTACCAGATCCACTACAAGGATTTTGGTTGACCCGAGGCTATAGTAGAAGGCGCCAATGGTGCCACCCAGTGAAACTGAACCTGGGACTAGACTGTGTGATTGGTAAGCAAGCTACTATCCACACAACCACTATACATAGATATATATGCATACATACATGTTTGTATTCTGTGTATGTTTGTATGTATATGCGTGGTGGATAATAAACTGCAACGCCTTTTTTATGCTATAATATTATGTTTTAATACTCAACTACAAAACGGAAAGAGAACATTCCAATGTATCTACGAAGGCAGCGTATTTCACAGTCTGAACGTCATATTTTAACTATTATTCGTGGAAACACTACTAAAATAATTCTATCATATATAAAATATATTCATTCACCCTCTTAATCTCGATGTGTCACACATTGTGATAATCCTGGTAGAGTTCTAATCAATTATATGCATATGTACAGTGTGAAATATTGATTGCTTGATTATGTTATGCTCTTTCATTAAATGATTTATCTTAGCTAATTCATAGTTATTTGACAGTTAATATTACACAAATAGTTTTATATAACACTATCTGAATGTAATGAATTCTTTTTACCAAATTTACGAGCATTGTTATAGAATACATCGTATCGTCGTCATTGTTGGTGCTGTTTTTATTATTTCACTTTGTTCAAATTGTCAGCTGCAGACGTCTTCGGAGACTTACGCCCAAAATAATTGTAAGCTTGATGAAAGTACATTTTCTACGCTTTATATTTTTATTACTACTTTAACCAGGTTTTGTGAAAGAACGTGGAGTAGTGTTTCAGGTGTTATAGTCGTGCTCGCTAGATCGAGGTTTCGAATCCCGGACCGTGTTCGCGTGTTACTTTCTTGAGGACGTGTTCCTGAGCAAAATCCTTCTATTCGCGTTGCTCCTGTTGACGTAGGTCTAAATACGTGGCCCTTCAACCGGTCGGCATTCCCTTCAGGTATTACGTGTTGATCTTAGACGCCTCTTCACCATGGAATTATTAACATGCCGGGAAAATGATTGGTAGTATTTCGTCCGTTTTTATGTTTAAATTACGCTGAAGTCGAATTTGCCTTTTATCCTTTCGGTGTCGATAAATAAGTACCAGGTACTGGCGTCTATGTAATTATTAATCCCTCACCCAAAATTACTAGCCTTGTGGTAAAATTTGAAATCAGTCTCTGAAAGTCGAGACAGCATTTGTGCGCACTGACATTTGATATGAATGTCGAAGGAAACAATTTCAAATGGATTATTGAAGCCAAGCCAACCACCAGGAGACCTATTTGTGAACGGAGAACTGGAGAGTTAGCAAATATCCATAATCTCAGTTGATCACGCGAGGGAACTCGACCTGAATGCCGAATGAATTTTGCTTCTGATAGGATTATAAGGCGGAGATGCCTGAGGACTCCATCTCCAAATTATTGCGAGGAATAGTAGACTGAACAGATGAATAGAGATTGAAAATCCTGGAAATATGTTATCCTTCTATTTGGGCCATATTTTAAAGTAATATCATGTTGCCTTTATAGATATCTAGTTGTAAGTCTAAACATATTAGTCTAATATGTAAAAGCGACTTTCTTTGAAGGCACAACTTGAAACAAAGTAAGTAACGCAAGATAGGTTTCAATTTACGATAATCAATACCACATAACGCAATCACCAACATCTTAATACTTGTATGACCTTAATTATGTTCTTTGATTAATATGTTCCCTTCGGCCATTGTCCTAAAGAAACTACAGATGAATTTTGACAGCGTACACGCGTTTCCTTATATTCACATGAGAAATTTAGCTGTTGGTAAAGTTTTAGTTACACAGCTTGATATTTTCGTAACTTATTTTATTTAATCTCCAGTCGAGATGGTATCAATAAACGTTAAGTGCTTTTTCGGGAATTTATCTTTTGAAACTAAATTACATCTCCTAGCCATGGTAAATTAGCACATTTGTATATCTACAATCTCAGTGAAAATCTTTATGTTCTTACCCCTAAACCATCCCGCATTACACGCGCACGCAAACACACATACACTTATAAACACACACACACACACACACACACACACATATATATATATATATATATATATATATATATATATATGTGTGTATGTGCGCGTGCGTGCGTCTCTATCTCTCTCTATATATGTATACAT
>NC_069001.1:29244141-29244674 GCF_001194135.2 Octopus bimaculoides
TATATACATGCATATGCAACTATATCATATAAAAATACATACATGCATATGAATAAATACATATACGATATATATATATATATATATATATATACACACATATATCCCATATTTGTACTGCCTTCTCGTCTTGCAGAATTGATATGATAAAAGGACATTTAAGTGATTTAATATGTTTTATATACACTTTCCTGGCATATATATATCGCACACAGAAGGACGTGAGGTATGTAGTAATTGTATAATAATTATTGCTGAATCAGACACAAATTTTCGAAACCGAATTTCAGCTGGCTTTTATATCGACCCGTCTGTTTCGTTGGTATATTGTTATGTTTCACAATGGGAAAGGATTTGAACAGCCGAAATAAATGCTAGAATAATGCTAAAGACATTTTCGACGCTGCAACTATTTCAGCCATTCGGAACTTTTTCTCTGTGAAACTATCATGACCCCATTAATTGTGCATTAATTGTGCATCTATTTGTAAATTTTGCGTTCTATATATATATATATATATATATATATATAT
>NC_069001.1:29244684-29247639 GCF_001194135.2 Octopus bimaculoides
AGAAAACATGTGACATTAATAAAAATCTGTAAATGTACAACCATCCAGATTTCTGAGTACCTCAATTTTTTTTTCTATAATATAATTCCTGTACAACACCTCCAAACATTCCAATATATATATATATATATATATATATATATATATGTATATATGTATGTATATGCAATTGATATACATGCACACACACACAAACACACACACATACATGTATATGCATACATATTGCATTTAAAAGTATGTATTTTTAGGCATTCTAATTTTCTTTGCCTAATTTCCATGCACTTTATATTTTTCGGAAATGTATCTTCTGATCAATTAATTTTGAATCTTTAAAATTTCGTTGTTGTAGCAAATGCTTTTTTACTGCAAAAAAAAAAAACAATGGTAAGGAAAGGGAATTTTGATTAATAATATTTTCCTCATCTTTTATTATCTATACGTGATAAAAAATTAAAAAATCCAATGAATATGCGTCACGTAATTGCAAGCACACACCATGTAGGTGCGTCTTACTTAAATGTACATGATCATATACATAGCAACTTCATTTCGGAACGTCCTGGCGTGCATCTTACCAAGAAATGAAGAATCCCCATTCCATATTGCACACCTTTCCACAAAATAATTTATTCTGTATGCGGGTTGTCAAAGATTATTGCAAATTGTTGCGTCCATAAGAATTTGGTTCGATCTCTCCTTCTCGCTGACTCAAAGTAATGAAGCCAATATTCATCCCGTGTGAAGAAATTTTCAAGGAAACCAGCTCGATCGAATTGAAACACTATCAAATTTCCCCGAGCTGTGATCAGTCTGGTGCACTTTTGATTAGTTGTCAAAAGACACAAAAACCTCGTCGTGCCATATTCATTGTACGGGATATTTTGAACTGTCTGAAGTGACATGCTTATAACATTGGCTATTTGATTTATAGTCAATCGGCAATCATCCATAAACCTGTCCTGAACGCGACCAATATTTACCTCGGCGGTGACAATTTCAGGACATCCAGACCCTGAATTAATTAAAGACTTTCCCCCTTCGCACCTAAATTCCGCTGCCAACATATGTACTATTGGTAAAGCTAAAGCGTCATTATTCTAATTTAGCAAGCCTTTCAGCCGTAATATCCTTGGGGACAAAAATCTTTTGCTGCCACGATACCAATTTTTTTTTTCCATTTTTCAAAGTAAGTCTATTGCTTACGTTTGAATTCTTCTTTGTACAGTCAAATATCAGTTTATCCGGAAAGATAATTTGCGGTTATCAATGAGTGTTTCACTATTCTAGCATCACGCCTTTCTACTCAGTCTATGTATGAATATTTCATCCTGCCCCGTACAAAATAGCTGGTGCCATCATTTCAGCTCTCATTGATTGTACCTCATGCAACGTCTTTGAAATCCATTTGATGATGACGAGGAATCATATTTCTTACAAGATAGAAAACTTCCTCGCTGATGCAAAATTATAGATTGATGAATATCACTGTAACGGATGGACTGTGTGAAGAGGTAGTACGGAAAACAACACGTGTATGCAAAAGTCACAACAGCAAAATGAATGTATGCACTGAAAGGGGTCATGAAAATTGTTACTCACCACAAATCCGCTAGATATATTAAAATTATGTTTTTGTATCTCCAATATTAACAGCATATTAATTATATATATTCCATCGCTTTTATATAATTGCATGTAATTGGTAGACTCTTAATATCAGCATCCCCTGATCTTATGCCACTGACGATACGCAACTTCACTTAAATTCCTGTCGAGTTCCACAGTAAATATATTTTTAGTCCATAGTTAAAGGAACGCATCGTATAAACAATCCGTGACACACTGTGAGAGCTTATCCCCCAAAGGTTTATTCCAGCACACGCTTGTTATTGAAAGGACGAGTTTCATCAACCTATAAGTAATTCTATTAAAATTTGTTTGTATAGATATGAATATATTGAAATATCATCATACACGAGTGATATTTAACTCACTTTTCCATAAATAAAACATCAAATCGAACGGATTAGAAATAAATCAAACAGCATTATATACTAATATGAATAATAAAACAGTAAGCGAAAAAATATTAATTTCTGACATGTATGCTGTAAATCATTTAGACATGTATTCCTTCAGCTGTTTGCGGTAGATAACTGATTCTGGTTGAATGAAATATATGAAATCACGGCTGACCAAACCTCCCTTACTCCAAACATATATTTCCGTCTTACACTTTCCTCTATCTGTAGGAATATATATATATATATATATATATATATATCTGCGGAGTGTGAGAGAGTATAGAAAGGCATATATAGATATATGAGAGATATTGAGAGGCATATATAGATGTAAATACGAAATAAATATGTATAAATAAGCGTGTGCTTCTAAATATATGTATCTATGTGTGTGTATACGTATATACACATACAAGAATATATACCTTTGTACATATATACGCATGCATGTATGATTGTATGAATTCGTATATGTAGCATTCCATGTGGTTCTGTGTGATATCCATTCTTCTTGTTCAGATTAAATTTCTTTCGCTTTAATTTTTTTTATAAAGATTCGACTAACTTCATTGATTTATTTCAGTGCTTGTTTTGCTGTATGTTAGCATGTTTCAGTTTGCACTTTTTTTTTTAATTTCAATTATTGTTTTAATCTTCGCTGGTTATTTATATTTTGCTTTATATTCTCACTTTTATATCAACTGTGCCTTTATCAATTTTAACGAAAATTCGTAATAACCAATGTTCACAAACACACACATACCTACATACATAAGCACATATACACACACAAACCCATAGATATACTTGTGTATATAATATATATATATATATATATATGTGTGTGTGTGTATGTATGTATAAAACTATGTTTGCACTAAACACAGACACATAAGCACACAGCCATATGGACACATACATATATATA
>NC_069001.1:29248397-29258775 GCF_001194135.2 Octopus bimaculoides
TATATATATATATATATATATATATATATATATATATGCATATGCCTCTGAGATGTGTATTGTTTGCAACAATACCTTTCTATAGTTTTATATATGTGTGCGTCCGTGTGTGCATGTGTCTGTGCGTTTGAGTGTGCTTGTGAGTTTTGTGTTGGAAATCCTGTTTACTTTTCTGGCTATTGTACACTTTCTTAATCTGTGCGTTACAACAACAAAACCAGCTGTTGGTCTACTATACATAATTTACGTTATACGTGATGAATAGCATCTTACAGGTTTTTTTGATATTTCTACATAGAAAATCACAGCACCAATAGCAAAAATATTATATATTCTTATCTTCGCTTATTTTATCCTTGTCATTTAATAATTTACATGGAAGTGACGTCACACACATTTTTCTTTCGAGCAATACATTTTCCTAACAGTACACGCCAATAATATACGCGGGTCATACATGTATAACGACTGAGTTTCTTAACACGTGTCATATTGCCGCTCTTGTGCTGGGCGGAACTATGCACGTTACCCATATACTGTTTTCTCCGTAACACGCAAGCTACACTTAAATTTGTGCCTTTCTTTACGCTTGTTAATATAGATATCTTGTATTTACAGCTGTGATAATTTCAGTATGATCCAGGGCATTCTTGTTCGACCCAAATCATACACATGTGTATAAAGGCCATGCGATATTGTTTTAGATTTGTTACAAAAGAGATACGTTTCTAAATATTAGTATAATATATTTATTATATCTTTGACAGCATATCTACCTATGTACACATATAGCTACACATACAGACAATCACACACATAGACAAACCAATATACACATACACAGATACATGCACTCTTCAATTTGTGCTTGTCGTACGTTTCTACTGGGATATTGTAGTTAGGAAGATGGCGACCTGCCAGAAAAGTTTGCATGCCGGGCGAAATGCTTAGCAGTATTTCGTCTGCCACAACGTTCTGAGTTCAAATTCCGCCGAGGTCGACATTGCCTTTCATCTTTTCGGGGGCGGATTAAATAAGTATCAGTTACGCACTGGGTTCGATATAATCGATTTAATCCGTGTGTATGTCCTTGTTTGTCCCCTCTGTGTGTAGCCCCTTGTGAGCAGTAAAGAAATAAGAAACGTTAGCACGCCGGGCGCAATGCTTAGCGGTATTTCTTCTGGGTGTGTAGCCCCTTGTGGGCAGTAAAGAAATAGGTATTTCTTCTGAGTTCAAATTACGCCGAGGTCGACTTGGCTATTCACCCTTCGGAATCGATAAGTTAAGTACCCGTTACGCACTGGGGTCGATGTAATCGACTTAACCCCTTTGTTTGTCCTTGTTTGTCCACTCTGTTTAGCCCCTTGTGAGTAATAAAGAAATAAGAAACGTTAGCACGTCCAGCGAAATGCTTAGCGTTATTCCGTCTGCCGCTACGTTCTGAGTTCAAATTCCGCCGAAGTCGACTTTACATTTCACCCTTTCGGGGTTGATGAATTAAGTACCAGATCTAACCGACTGCGCCCCTACCCCAAAATTTCGGGCCTTGTGCCTAGATTAGAAAAGAATATTATAGTTGAGTTCATAATAGGCGCACATGTGGCTCTGTGGTAAGAAACTTTGTTCCTAAGGACATGCTTTCGAGTTCAGTCACACCGCGTGGCACCTTAGGCAGTTGGTGTCTGTTGCTACAAACCCGAGCAGACCAAAGCCTTGCAAGTAGATCTGGTAGAAGGAAAATGAAATAAGTCCAATGTATATAATTGTGCATGTGTGTGATTGTCTGTGTTTATTCACCATCACTCATTGACTACTGGTGTTTGTTTATTTACTTTCATGTAACATAGCAGGGGAAAACCTTACTGGTGTCGATTCATTCAAATAAAAATTCTTTTATGTGGAGCTCCAGCATGGCCACAATCTAAAGACCGAAACAGATATATAGCATACAGATAAAGGAGAAATAGGTCTACGCCAAAATCATAAGCATTACTATATAACCTATTGTAATTTTTCATTGGCATTTGAAATTTCCCAAAGCACCTATGCTATATTCATCCACCCACGCGCAAATAGAATCTGTTGCTGATATGTTATGAGCTATTCTCAAAGACCTTCACACTTACAGTAAAATGTGTGAACTGGCAAGGTTCTCATAAATCAATATTTTGACTGTGTTTATTGCTTAGAAATCTCACTTTGACAATAATATAAGATATAATTAGCAGAGAGCGCAATGACTCGTGATTGTTTAACAGTGTCTTCTTTAGATGGCAGACATTTAAATCTCTTTCTCTTCGTCTTCAAATCTATCTAACTAACTATCTATCATTCTGTTATTTTGGAAAGTGCCCACAGCATAAATCGAGATTTTTCTCTCTTTCTCCATACCCTCTTTCTCCGTGTATATATATATGTGTATGTGTGTGTGTAGAGAGAGAGAGAGAAAGATATATGTATATATATATATATATATAAAGAAAAGAAAAAAGGCTCAATTTCAACGCAAAAAAGCAAGGAGCAACAAGATTTTTTTTTTTTTAACCTGAGTAACAATCTTCCACCCGGGTTCCGAAACCGCGACTCCAAATCAGTCCAATGAAATTCTACAAAGACCAGTTGCTTACAGCACCTAACTTAAGACCAATCAAAACCGAACTACAGCGAATGCAACGAAATGACCCTTTAAGAAAACCAACAAACCGGAACGACTTATGACCATATCCACAAAGAAACCAACCAAGCAGAACGACAAGCTTCGACACGGTAAAAAAAGAAAAAAAAAATATTCTAAATTCATCTGATCCCAACACATACCACTACAGACGAAAGCGTCTGTTAGATGAGGATCAGAGAAACTGCAAACCAAATTCCCCTTTTTTTCTACTATTTTCATTTCACACTTGACTTTTTTCATGAGTTTCCGACAATCGGAGTGAAATAAGTATTTGTATTTCTCGTGTCATATTTAATTTAGCATTCAAAATGTCATAATTATTTTATTTTCCTGAGTTCACAGAAATACTTAGGTAGATCCACACAAATTCAAAAGCGCTCACGTACACTCGCATGTTCGGTTTTATGAGTCAAAATCATCTTTAAAATCTTTGCTTCTTCGTAATTGTTTCCTATTTTCACTTCCAACGATTGGAATGTTCCCATTCCTATTTTCTTAGTTTGATTTTTACCTAAACTATGCACTGTTATTCAATGTTGTTTCCAGCGATTTTATTTTTAAGAGTACAAACAAAATTTTCATTTCCCAATTTTATCTTGTTTTTAATTACTTTACCCCACTTTCGTTCGGTCTACACTTTTATTCTCCACAGGTTTTGAACATATTGTGATCTAATTTGTAGTTTCGCGGTACGAGAAAATCATTCTGCCAGTTCGCATGATTTTTTTTTTTTAAAGTAGTGATTAATACATATTGATTTATGTGTAAGACAAAATAATTACAGCAGCTTATAAACAATTATGTAATCGAGTGACCCGATTAATCCATTCAAAATAATGCCTATGTTGCTTTACTTTTCTTTTGGTGTTTCTACGTTATATTGTCAGTTAGTCATATATGTATATTTGCTTTCATCACGATCATCCGCTTATGTCTAGTCTTTTTTGTTAAGCGTTCCGTGTATGTAAAGTGGTATTGTGTTATTTTTAGTATATTCCTATAAGTTTTCACAACTTACATAAACTCTTTATGACGAAATGTCGTTGCATGTCTACCTTTTTAGAGTCAATGCAGTCAATATTATAGGTAAATTTATTAGCGTATCTGTTTATGTAGACCAGTGATTCTCGACTATTCCTTACCTAAACACCCCTTTGATTTTCATATGACTAATAGAGTATATTTATTAAATTATTATTGTACTTTTACTTGTTATAATCTTTAAGCGTATTCTTATTAGAATTTAATATTTTGGCAAAACAGATCCGCGTATCTAAATCATTTCTTGCTAGTTTCTCCTCTATACAGCGAAAATTAAGGCAGAGCACATCGTTAGGAATATTGCTGACATTTTCAAAAATTTCCGGTGATATATTAAAACAAATATTCAATACTTTACTAATAATCAAAATCTTTCACAAATTTCGAGTTCAGATATGTACACATAATTTCATCCAAAACTAGAATGCTATATCCCTTTCCAAGATGTTTCGACAATTGAAGTCAAATAAGTATCTTTATTGCTGGTTTACTCTGGCGGACCCACACAGGCAATTAATGTTTAAAAAATAGTTTTATGTACACATCTATCATACTTCCTATTTCCTTTTCATGTTCAGTTATGTAGGCTTGCAAGAGCTGTTTCTGCGAGAGCATGTTTAAATGACTGCAAACATATTGGACTGTATATTTGCCAACTAAATGTGGTTAACCCTTAAGGGTTGATGTTACTGTAACTTGAAGCGCCAAGAAATCATCTCCTCCAGCTGGCTATTCACACATTATCTGTGCCCTGTCTGTATTTGCAAAGGGAGGTCATTGTTCCTATCACAAGCCTGACGTCATACACACGGACCCGAGTTTCTGGGTGTTGATGACTTCGCTTTGCAAATACTGATAGAGCACAGATAGTGTTTCAATTGCCAGCTGGAGGGGATGTCTTCTTGGGCTAGAAGTTACAGTAGCATCAACCCTTAAGGGTTAGCCACATTTACGTGGCAAATATACTTCACGACGTCGTGCGACAACTGTTTATACCTCGTTCAGAGATTTTAATCGCATATCGGGCTGTGTAAAGTATTAAAGAAGCTAGCCTTTTTCTTTTTTCATTAACCCCTAAACCGAAACCGTAGATCACCAAAAATTATATATAGACTTCTTTGGAACATATGGACCCTGGTTGTGAATCGCAGAATGGGAAACTTTGTTCAAATTCTGGCTCATTTTAAATGCACTGCACAATAACTTTTATTTATACAAACATTAAGGTATATATTCCCTGTAGACTAAAAGGAAAAGTTTTCTATACTCAATAGAACCCGTACTGAAAATATCACATTTTTAAAAGAAAGATACACGCTAAACAGTATCATAATCAAATGAAACATGTCATTGTGTATCCTTTTGACCATGCTAAATTCAAATACACCTTTTTACATCGGCTGTTATTGTGTTTCCACACTACCATTATTGGACCCTGATTGACATCTGCATGCACAGTCTTTGTTAAGATTTTTTTTAATAATACCAGGAGTTGCACTTGCATCGATGTTCACCTGTTCATGTTAACAATATTTATCCAACGGAAATACTGGCGATAATGGCTGAAACAGATTAGTCGTTACATGCATTGTTATCAAAACAAAAGAAGCGGTATATATTCCGAAAGGCTATTTGCACGAATTTTAAGTTTACATTAGATAACACACTATATAATTTTTTTTTTTGTTTTTTCTTTACCGTCCTCTAAAAGATGAAATGCAATGAAGATTTTGTTGGGATTCCCCCCTCAGGATGCAATGAGTCGGAAAAAATTATTTAATGATTATATCCAACGCTCAACACAGTGTAAGCGACTTTCCTGGCAATATTTATATAGATATGGAAACGTTTGCCGAATATGAACTGGTTTCAAAGCATACAGAATTCGTTCTATATTGGATATAAGTGTATGAAAGTCTAGAAATATTAGTGGTAGAATTCAGCATTTTACAATTCGAAACGAAATACAAAGCTCACTGAACAAATATAGGGAAACAAACATCAGAGCCTTGTATAAGATATTGACAGCCACAAGTAAGCGCGTATGTATATATGTATGGATATTTATGTATGCATGAATATATGCATATGTATATTGGTGTATATACTCATGTATGTATGTATGTATGTATGTATGTATGTATATATATATATATATATATATATATATATATATATATATATATATATATATATATATATATATATATATATATATATGAATATATATATATATATATATGCATTCATATATGTGTTTATGTATTTGTATATATGTGTACGTATCTATAGTTAAGCTTGCATATATGGTGTTAAATGTGTGTGTGTATATATGTATGTATGTATGGACATAATTGCTTGGAAGTAAGCTTTGACTAATGACTGTACTAAGACAATCCGATTCTTCTTGTATGTGAGACACATCAGAACTACTCTCTGATTTAGCGTACGGAAAAAAATCGATGGCTTTCAAATGACACTTTCTCTTCTGTTTCTTAATCCATTCCTCAGAACCTACAGATTAAGTTGGCTTTTTATACTGACAAGAGCAAAGATAAATGGACTTATCTCGAAGTGAAATATTTGTCAAAAGCATTCAGGTGTGAAGCATGTGTTAACCTACTTCATCTTTCTTATAAGAGATTCTGTCAGAATATACGAATACATACTTTCTTGTTACTGATTAGAAACAATGATAATTTTACTGCATATTCTTGGAGGTATTATTTATAAAATGGCTTCGCTGACTATTTTGATGGATGACATTATATGCGTTTTGTTCTTGCAACAAAATGTTTTATTATTTAGCGAGATAAAAGTAGTGTCACCAATACACAACTATATAATTCTTCCTGCATTGCCTGCCTACGATTAACGGTCATTCTCAATGATTCCCAGTTGATATTATATGGTACATACAAGGAGACATTCCATTTCAACACTTTGTATTACTACAAAGTTAATTTGAATATATATATATATATATATATATTGTATTACACGTGTATAAGGGATGACCACTAGGTGGACAAGCAATATGCTAGACAGCGGTCATCAACAACCCAACCACAAAGAAAAATAATGTTCTGCAGAAAAATTTGGCAAAACACCAGAACAGGACAAAATGAGAAATATACAGTATAAAGAATTAGCTGTGCACTGCAGTTTCGAACATTAACGTTTTACTTACGTAACAACATCCGTGTTCCCATCATCACAGCCGTTCTAGAATCAACATAATTTGCAGAAATATACACAAATTGTCTTCATGGTTATCTGGACTACATAGTTTTATAATTATATATCCTGACTACAAATGTTCAATGAGCCTAGCGCTATCCAAATTTAGTTACTAGAGTTGTAACTTGACAAAACTGCTTAAGAATGGGAAAGCTTCTGGCGGTGATTTACATCTTGAGTTCAAGCACGGCCTTGGTATGTTTTGCATTATATTCCACTCAGATCGAGAAAATAAAACCGAAATCAAGGGATCGGATCAACTACCGACTTACATTTAAAGTTGTAGCCATCTTGCAGGCTTCTGAACATCCCCTTGTAATATGATTTTGGTGTCGTATATTTCCATAGCATATTTCATTCCATTTCATTTCAGTGATTCGTGATTCTATTTTTGTTAATTTTCAGTATATAATGAGACACCGATACGAAATACAGTGATGTGGAATTAAAGTGAGATTTAGTTAATATTTCCAGCAATTGTTGCTTTCACTCGGAAACCGTCTCATACTCTAAGTCGAACACATCAGCTAACAATTGGTAATCAAATTGCAGTTAGGAGTTCCGGAGAAATATTATGCGACGAGGAATGTGACTATTTTCACTGAGTTGTCTAATCGCTTCCTCACGGGAAATAAATTGATCTAATGCTAAATACGCATTTCGTATATAAATATCACTGCATGAATCAATGCTTTTTCTATATGAGTATGATGCTTCCATTCTGTTCACGCTAACATAATTAATTCAACATAATTAATTGTCAGTATAGGTCAGACTGGCATATAATTAACTAAATAAGCAAATATATGTGTGTGTGTGTGTGTGTATGTATATATAAATATGTGTGGGCTGTATGTATGTATATGTAGATGCATGTATGTGTGTGTACATGTGTCCCCCTTCTTTGTATTCGCTGTTTGTTAAAATATACACGCCACCAAACAGGAACTTATTTACTGTCGGTGCTATAATGACTATTCAGTAACACAAGTGAACACATAGCCGATGTCACGTACGTGCAATATCACCCTACTACAATGAATTAAAGACAAAAGCGTATAGAATTGTGACATATGTTTACCTTAGATTCAGTTGGTGCCACGCTTTGTTCATTGTACACAAATGTAGTTCAGTTTACAGAATTGCATAACGAGCGAAATAGTTAAAATTGTAAGTTGTACATTACCTATAAAATTATGATTGCATTCATTTGTTCGTTATCCATGTTCATGCGAAGGAACGTCCGAATTGCTTGCAAAAATCTACAAATTCATCGCCTCGGTATATTTCAGAAAGGAATGCAGTAATTTCAAATATCATGGGAGATACTTTAAATAATTTTGAGAACGGAACATATCAATAACAATGGGCGGAACATTACGATGCACAACTACATTGCAAGTTACAGAAAAGAAACAGACACATTGTGTACGTTTTATTACATGGAACGTATATATTTCACATGAACACAATAGCTTGCTTAACATCGTCTACATCCGCAAGCGAAACGGCTCCTTGGTTGCACTGCAACACGCGCAAGGCAATGGTCCTAAGTTGTGGCGGAATATCCGTCTCTCGTAAGATCATGAGTTCAACTTCTGGCGATGCGTTCCATCGTTGAGTGAGACGCTTTATTTCACGTTCCTCCAATCCACTTATCTGGTGAGGATGAGTAGCACCTTAGTAATTGTATTTCAAAGGACCAGCCTCGTCACATCTAGTGTCACGCTGAATCTCCCTGAGAACAACATTAAGCGTACACGTATTTAGAGAGTACTCAGCCGCTTGCATGTTAATTTCGCATGCAGCTTGATCTGTTGATCGGATCGAATGAACATCCTCGTCATAACCGATGGTGTGGATTATCTGTCACTCTATGAGAACTCTTAGATTCCAACCGATTCAATTGGCTCATTTAAAATAGATTTCTACCAATTAAATGAGATTCTCCACAGTTGCATGTCTCTACAGTCAATCTTCATTGAGTATGTGAAAAGGAAACGCAGAAGTGCACCAATTAAATACATCTGTCGTCGACCACGCATCTTTCCTGCGAAGAAAGAATACTTCAGAATTTAATTCTACTGATAGTAATGGTGGCCGAGCTATGTAATACATCCATTATATTTAAATGTTGATAAGAAGATGCAGCATCGACAAAAGTCACACTCTTTCCTTCTTGGTAGGAATTTAACCAGATTTGGGGATTCGATTATCTCTATTCAGTCACATTTTAAGGTTTTCTAAATATCTATCTATCTATCTATCTATATCTCTCTCTATCAGTCTGTCTGTATTTATATCTATCTATCAACGTAAATCCTCATCTATCTATCCCTCTCTATTAAACTCCTCACTGTCTCTATGCATACCTATCTCTATATGCGTGTATGATCAAGAAGTATGAATTAAAATTTCATCGTTAATATGTTCTGGTGCATTGGAACACGAATATAACAATCGGTGTTTTATTCGTTGCAGACAGGGCGAATTCCCTTTCATTCTTGTTTAAATTCAAATCGGTATAACCTGAAAAGTACGCAAGGAAATATCATTGGACTGACTGGCACAATGACCCACATAATCACACTCCAGTTCTAATGACATTCATTGTTTATTTTTAAAATAGTTAACTACAACCGGGTAGGTTCGATGTAATCACCATTCAACCACATGGGATCAGAATCTAGTTGTATGTAATCTACTCAATATAGGCCAATATATGTGGAGCACAAAAGATTGAGATAAAAACTCGTCATATTGTTTTAAATGACAGTCTTCTGATTTGAAAATAGGTGCAGCAGATAAGATTATAGGAACAGATAACTGCATGAGGGAAAATGTGATACAAACATAACCTAAAACCATAGAAAATTTAAGGAGAAACAGCAAGAAATATGTAAATTAAAATAAAGAAAATATAAATTAAATCGTTAAGTATCCAATCACTGAGTATACATTTCTGATGTTTCCAAAGCCAGTGTGTTCACATAGATTGAAATTCTATTCATACAATAATACTTCAAATCTATATTAGAAGTACGGTATAGTTACATTAGATTACAATGCATTCAGATGACATTCGGCAAGCTAGTTACAATTATGAATAATAATGATGTGTAACATATGAACAGATCTTAACTGAGAGGTGAAAGATGAGATGTCGGCGAGATTTGAATTTACAGCGAAAAGAATGATATAGAATTAAATATTGCAAACTATTTATTTATGCAAGCACTTCACGAGACATTCAACATCATGTTAATAATTATGATGTCATTCATCTTCCGAGTGTCGGGAGGTTTTTAGGGGTGAGCTTTCAGTAGACACAATGTTACGAGAGTATTTGTTGGTGCCCAAGGAGGAAGACACAAGCACACAGGCACACGCATATACCTATATATATATATATATATATAT
>NC_069001.1:29259284-29272784 GCF_001194135.2 Octopus bimaculoides
TATATATATATATATATATATATATATATATATATATATATATATATATATGTATGTATGTAAATAAGAGACACGTACATACATATATATACATATATATGTATGTATGTATACGTGTATGATTGTATATATACTATGTAGATAATGCTTTAATCCATACTGTGTCCTTATGAAGCACATTTGCAGACTTCAGTCTGTATACTATATTTACAGATGTTATTTTTATGGGATAGTTGAAAATATTAAAATTATTTGAAAATACTCTTAAATACTGTAACATACTGCAGTATAATTACATTTTAAAGAGAAAAATGGACAAAAATTGGTATTATTTATTACATATTTACATGTTTCATTCTAAATGTGAGTTATATGGAGAATAAATATAGAAAAACTTGCTAGACATTTCCTGTTAGTAATGCATCAGAAGCATAATTAAAATTATATATACTTACAATGGATTGAGCCACCATATATTAGTCAAATGTCATGGAGATAGAGAGTAATATAGCGAGGACACAGAGGAAACATTAATAAAGGGAATGTTAGGAATAAATGTAATAGACACTAGCATACACTCATAGGAACAACATATCCGTATATTTATGTGTTAGTAGACTGAGAGAGATTTACAAAGATAGGTAAACATCATTATACACCTACACAGATATATATCGATTTCAACATGTATAAACAATTTCATTCTCTCTTATACACAAACACACACTCTCACACACTCACTTACACACATGAGCATGTGTTATTTCTTTACTACCCACAAGGAGCTACACACACACAGGGGACAAACAAGGACAGACAAACGGATTAAGTCGATAAATTAAGTACCATTGCGTAACTAGTATTTAATTTATCGAGCCCGAAAGGATGAAAGGCAAAGTCGACCTCGGCAGAATTTGAACTCAGAACGTAGCGGCAGACGAATTACCACTAAGCATTTCGTCTGGCAAGCTAACGTTTCTGCCAGCTCACCGCCTTACACATACATATGCATGTGTACATGTGTGTGTGTGTGTGTGTGTGTGTGTGTGTGTGTGTGTGTGTGTGTGTGTGTGTGTGTGTAATTTAGTATATGAGCGTGTGTGTCTATTTTCTGCGTTGTATATGGAGCACGTCAGTAAGAGTGGGAGTAAACTTATGTCCGTGTGATAATTTCCTATTGCGTCGCAAAATTGGATACTCACTGAAAACTTACCGCCATTTTACCAGGAGGACATCAATGGATTTCGGTAAGAATGGAAAGAAGGTCTTCAATATCATTTGCTTCATAAGTCGGTTTAGTCTCAAATAATATCTAAGTCAAAATTTATTATCAGTTTGGTTTCAGTATGCAATGAAATGTGAAGGAACCTGTAAGTAAGTACGCAGTTTCCTATCAAGGATGTTGGAACGCACTTCATAAGACTGTTGATGAATATATTAGTTATATAACAAAATTCCCATGTTGTTGCGGATATATTTCAAAATGTTAGTCATGTTTGGAGAACCATTATTATTTTGCTATAAATATAACCTGTTTGTTGTTTACCTCTGAAATGTTTCACGTATGAAATTGTATATATACGTATGTGCGAGTGTATGTGTACGTCTGTATGTGTGTATAAAGTATTCATATGGATATGTATATGTGTGTATAAGACTGTTTACGCGTATGTGTGTATGACTTATTTCTTTTATGGCTGTCTATCACACAGTGCAATTTAAATCTCTAAAAAACTGGATGCAAACAATTTGAAACGCCGCTCCAGGCTCTGTAATATCTTTAACAGTGAGTGCAATATTTTAATGAGATCTTAATAGAAAGAAAACAATGAGATAAAACTAACTTCCATCACATAATTACACGGGCAGAATGAATAATAGAAGTTCATCGTTTTGTCGCCATTGGGACGTAGACAAATGAAAAACAGAGAACGAAATGTGAAATAGTAATAATGATGATAATTATAGTAAAATGATAATAATAATAATAATAATAATAATAATAATAATAATAATAATAATAATGATAATAATAATAATAATAATAATAATAATAATAATAAAAGAAACGTCTTTCGTAACTGTTTCTTTCTTAATTATAATGTTTAAAACAATGGAAATATCGAATTGTAGTAGTAGCAGCAGCAGTAGTGGTGGTTGTGTTGGTGGTGCTGATGATGACGATGATGATGACGATGACGACGATGACAACGACGAAAACGATGGTGATAATGATGATGACAACGACAACGGCCCTTGGTGTTATAGGCTCAGGACTAATCAATTTGAGCAAATCAATTTCCATTGACCCCAGTACGTGACTGGTAATTACTTTATCGACCTGAAATGGACGAAATTCTTTTATATTTTCTGCTTTCTACTACAAGCTCAAGGCCTGAAATATGCGGGAATATGCCTATTCCTCCATCGACACCAGTGTTCAATTGGGAATTATATTTTCTTCGCTATCCTCGGGGGCAACATTTTATGTCCATTTCGTCTGTTACTGCTGCTGCTGCCATGAGAAATGTTGAGATATGATAGAAAAAAAAAAGTAGCCTGTATTTAGAATATTTATTATTCCATTGCTATGTCTTTAAATTTAAATTAGGAAAAGTAACCCCACACCATTTGTTTTGACACCAAAGGATGAAATGCAAACGTCAACAATAATAGCTTTGCAGTGTGAGTCTGTCATCGTTGACGACGACGATGATGATGATAAAAGTAATAATAATAATAATAATAATAATGTTAATAATAATAGCGATAATAATAACACTTGATAACAAGGGCACTCATATTTTTGCTAGTAACAATAATAAGAATAATAATAATGATCAAAATAATAATAATAATAATGACCATAATAATAATAATAATGATCATAATAACAATAATGAAAATATTGATAATAATGATAATATTAATAATAATGATAATTATTATTATTATGATTATTTTTAATGATTGCCGTAACTCCACACAAGTGTAAATAGACAAATCCAAGAGCGTGATGCGATTGTAATAAATGTTTTATCGGTTGAATGATATTTCGATACCTTGGCTGTCTTTGTCGAGTTCAAAATATATAGTGATACATCGAAGTTCAAAATTATAGGAACTGAAATTCAAAATTTGAACGATGTAACCAGCGTTCCGAATTTGATGGAATGACATCATCAGTCTTCAATTAGCAATTTTACGACTGACAAAAAAAAAAATAGAAAGAAAAGAAAAAAAAAATTAACTGAAAAGGAAAGAAAAAAAGAAAAGAAAAAAGTATATTTAATCAAACATTCTTGTGTAAATATTTATCCATCCGTTCATAGCATGATGTTAATTGCTCAGAAACATGTTTCTCCTCATGCATTTTGAGAACTGAAAGTGTAGTAGATTAAGAATATATGCTGACAACATGCACCATCAGGTTTTTTTCAAAAGTGCAGCCGTTCAATAAGTTATATTGAAATACTGCTACTGTTCCTGACGTGATAAATGTACCCGTTGAATCTTTTCTTTAAATGTTCCGTTATTTATTTTCAAGAAAAAATCTTTAACGTGATCACATTTTTGACTGATCAAATAATAACTTTTTCTGGCGATTTTCCAATGACCAGTTCAAATGCGCACACCAGGGCAAAAATACCACAAACATATGCGCCAACTTGAGGATTAGTAATATAAGCATGTTGAACTGTAGGAACTATATGCTTGTGGTGAGTATAGCATTGTTATCAGTGCTATTAGTTTCTGGGGTACTGGTAAGTTCAGACTGTCAAAAACATAAACATCTCCGAAACAGGTTGGTCGACAAAACAAAACGATAGTTCCTGGTGTGATGAATGAACAGTGTGCAGTGTGGAGTGTTTGTTATAGATTCCGTGTAAAGAAAAAAATGGTTGGTGGTATTGGAATTCCAGGAAAACTTTTCCGCAATGATTTTCAACCTGGCATCAATAGGTCTGTCACATAACATTTGTCCCGAACGTAAAAACGACTTCTCATATTTCAAAGCAAACGTTCTCAGAAAAAATGTTTCCTTGCCAACTGGCTCAGAGGAATGATAATTCAGCTTTTTCAGCTTCTTTTCTGCTTTTCCCTTCACAGACGAAATTTCCTTTTTTTTTTTTTCAAAGTTAATGAAACAATTACACAAATATTTGAAGCGATTTTTAGAAGAACCTACCTGTTCAAGGACATTCAAATTCTCCTTAATGTCTGCACCAGGCAATACTAATTTTGAACGATAGCGTTCAATAATAACTTCCATTAAGTTAAATGAATTGCTCTCAACAATCAATTTAAACTTTTTGAAGTAATGAATCGTTAGGCTGTGATGAACACATTGTTATATTTTATGCAAGACCATCCGGTATAATTTGTTCTAGTCTACATGTTTTGAGAAATGATAAATGGCTTTCATTTTAGCACGTAATTGATTAATTTTTTTAACTGATAGAAATATCGATTTCTTATTTTGTGATTTGTATTTGAATGGTACAAAATCCATTGAGTGAGGATCGGGCTCAACACTGGGGTCTAGAGAAACGAAGAGGGCTGACAAACCAACTATAAGAAGGAATAAAACGCAAAACTTGTAATTTATATTACGATCTTCCTTAGACAAGCCAATATTTTCGAACCCACGGAAGTTTTGCATGTGAGAATGTCTGTGTAATAGCTTAAAAATCAACAATAGTTGCACCAGACAATATACAAGACACATCCTGAGACCCCGTATAGCGCTGTTTGAAAATGAACCATACCCCAGGCAAATTAATTTCTGAAAATTTAATAAAAGATATATTTTGATTCGATGGTCAGCAACAGTGCTTATTGGATCGAGAATAATAAATCAACGATGGAACTCATAAATTATGATAGACGTCATATTGATTATGAATCTTATCGTTCCAATAAAAGCGATACGGATATATATTATACAGTGATCGTTCAAGCGATTGGTTAAAAGAAAAGCTGGAATACTGAGGAATGTGATTCATTTGAAGAAAGTTTGTTCTATCATGACTAATCTGTGAGTAGACAACAGCGGTCAAAGACAAAACAGTAAAAACGCACTAAAATATGAGCATGACATCAGCTTTCCTTTTCTCTTTCAGGCACCCCGTCGGTTAGGATAACGATGGTTCTGGTTGATCCGATCAACAGAAGACGTTGCGTGTCAAATTTACCTGCACGTTGTTGAGTACTCCACAGAAACACAGCCCTTCAAATATTTCACAGGGAGAGTCAGTATGACAGGATGTGACAAGAATCTTCCCTTAAGTTACAGGTATAACTCATTTTGGCCTGCCAAATGCTCTGGTGCAATGTGATATAAAGTATTCTGCTCAAGGACCCGTCGGGAATCGAACGTATGATATTACGATTGTGAAGCGAATACTGTGA
The DNA here is from genome assembly GCF_001194135.2 of Octopus bimaculoides. NCBI lineage: Eukaryota > Metazoa > Mollusca > Cephalopoda > Octopoda > Octopodidae > Octopus > Octopus bimaculoides. The sequence continues at coordinate 29,264,697 of NC_069001.1, forward strand.
CCACTTAGTCACACGGGGTTCAATTATCATTACCTTGCTTCGAAACACCAACTAATCAAAGCGATTTCATAAATATTATTTGTAATTGAGTACTAATTATAATTAAAAAGAATTGAGATTGGAGACATCACGCTAAAATTTAATATTAGTTATTTAACATAGTATGCTTTATCAATTCAATGCATTTCTTTAATCTCTAATTTCGTTCTATTGAAGTAATAGAAACGAGTAGTTAGTGGATAATGCCGTAGTTGTTAGTTAATACTTTCATGATTAATAAAGAAATTATGAAAATAAGAAATGAGATAAATGTTTAAATTATTAAGCTCCATTATGGGGAACAATTGTTTCTCCTATTGGCAGAAATCCTGAAAGTTTTGGTGAGATGACCATTAGATTTCATCAATATCAATTCACGGAAAATAGTTAATTTATCGTGTGCCGAAAGGATATCAGGTAAATTTGACGACGGTGTCATTTGAACTTAGAATGAAAAGCCAAAATAAATTTCGCATAGCATTTTCTTCGTCCTGTTAATCATTCTACCAGCTGACCATCTTGAATGTGGTTAGTAATAGGCACAACGCCTGTACGTTTTGGGGGAGCGGGATTGTCGATTCACCCGGCACCTATGCTACACTGCTAACCCTTTTGTCGTCCCTGAAAGAGTAAAGAAGTTTCGATGTCGGTAAAATTTGAACTTCGAACGTAAAGTTACAACAAATAGACTACAACATTTTCACCTGCCTTAACGATTCGTCAAGATCTTTATCAACAGCGTATATTTGCTCGGACCATAATACTAACAATAACCTATATATGCAGCTACGTTGAGTTCTTTCGTGAATTTATTAAACTAACTTAAATGTTTTTCATGCTTTTAGTTTATTACCAATATATCACTAGTTTTATACTAATTTTCAATATAGTCTTTTTTTTTGTCAAATATTTATTGTTTATCAACTATAGCAAAATGGCTTTATTTTTTTTTTTTATTTGTGACATTTTTCTGAAATATTAATCTACCGATGCAACTATATAAATTTACATAATCGTGAATTTAAAAACATAATGACATGTGGGCAAAGTACAGGTATTTAAATTTTAAAAAAGTTTATGAGGCACGGCTCTGTAGTAAGATGTTTGCTTCCTAACTACATGACTCCGGGTTCTGTCGTACAGCCTGGCAAATTGGGGAACAGTTTTCTACCACAACCCAGGGCCAACCAATTCATACTGAGTAGATCTGGTCAACTGAAGCTGAAAGAAGCCTATCGCGCGTGGGCTTGTTTGTGTGTGTGTATCTTTGTGTTCTGTATATGTTCCCCATCAACGTTTGGCTAAAAGGCTTAAAACGTAGGTACTGCGTTCGGTTCCTCCGAGTATGAGTTTGATGGCAGTGTACAAGCATTTGAGCAGAGCAGTGACTGAAGCAAGAAATATACAAAAGATTACAGATATGAAGAGTGATGTTTTACCAGCAGGAATCCTCAACGATTTAAAGCATATCTCTCAATTCGAGAAAGGAAAACTCAAATCTATTAGGAAACTATTTGATAACTGAAGAATAAAAAAATAAGTTAAAGAATAATTCTTATACTGGTAGCAAAAATGTGAAACGATTTACGTGTCTGACCATTCTATTAGAAGGCAAATATCTTAGTAGAGAAAGGTTTGCTGTCAGGAGTAATGTGCATAAATATACAACAATGCTGACAGAGAATATAATATCGTTTCCTAAAATTTGTATATTTCGATGCAATGTATGTATCAGTGTAAGAATTCCTGCGCAGGTATAAACATGCACGCATAGATACATACATACATGCTCCCATATATAACAGCCAGCCAGACAGACAGCCAGCCAGACAGACAGCCAGACAGCCAGACAGACAGACAGCCAGACAGATAAATAGGTAGATAAATAGGGAAACAGACAGATAGATAGATAGATAGTTAGACGGGCAGACAGAAAAGAAACAGATAGTTAGATAGATATATAGATAGATAGATAGACGGGCAGACAATAGATAAATAGATTAATAATTACTCATATGTGTAAATTAAAATGAATATAGAAAAAAATCACATGAAACAAAATAAACATTTTATATATCATACATACAAATATACATAGAAATTTGAATCAATTTAATATTGTTAAATTACCGTAACAAGACAACAACAAAGGAGAACATGAATCGTAAATTAATATAAGGCAACCGTTTAATAAAAAATCAGTTTTGTTAAAAGCACATCAGCTCTGTTCATTAATAATGATTTCGAAGTTTGGTAGAAAGCCAACTGATTTGGAGAAGGAAAGCTTTGGTTACATCGACTGAATATTTAGGTATTACCAAATTAATTGACCACACAAGTGGGGGATGAATCGACACAGATTTCTCAAAGGATGTTTTTCACTCATAAAACGACGAAATTTAATAATGCATAATATCGTTATATCGTTTCTAATTCTTTTCACTATTGCAAACTATCTCCTTATCTAAATTTATAATTATTTGTACCTCAGTCAAAGTTTTATATGTTTGTGTACGAAAACATTCTCGATTTAGTACTTGACAAGCATTTTAAATTATGAAGTCCTTAATATAGATACGGTAAATTTGAATTTAGCGGAATTTCGACTGTTCAATCACTAATCGTAATACTATTGAAAGGACGAGTAATAACCCTTCCTCCAACAGAAACTAAGTGTGAAATATGGTATAGGGGGATGTGTAGATTATATCAGCCCCCTTGCTCAGCTGGTAATAATTTTATCGATTCCGAAGTGATGAAAGGCAAAGTCCACCTTGGAGGAACCTGAACTGAGGGCATGAAGATGGAGGAAATGCCGCTAAGTCGTTTAACTTGCATGGTAACGATTCTGCCAGTTTTCTGTCTTTAACCAAGACCAGTAATAATGATATATGTCTGGTATGAGTTAATAATAAAAGCGTTAAGAATCATTTGGTCCACAAATGTCCGCAACGTGATTCTCCAAGCATTTAACTCTGTTGAATATACTTCCAATAAAATCATACCGACAAACAACACAAGCAATATGATATATAAAATTTGGAATAGAGAGAAATAGAAAAAGAAATCCATTAAAGGGGTGGGGAAGCTATTTCCAAAATGAATTAATGAAAAATATTATTTTCTGAAGTAGGAAGGAAAATGTGATAGAAATAAATACGGAGTAAAATTGTATTTATCTACATCAGGAAATGGATCAGAAGGTTATATCAGAAGGACTCTCTATCAAAATGAGTCTAATATGCGAAAGAGCAAGAACTCGAAACTTTACACTAATCTTTTAAAAATATCGTTTACCTCATAAGCCATCATATGTAAGGCATATAAGAAAATATGTATATGGTAACAATATAAACTGAAATACGAATGTATATCGGAGGGGTTATGTAGTAAAATGATCTCCGACGCTGTGATATCTATTACAAATAATATATACAAATAATAGAAACCGAAGATAAAGTTCTCATAACAAATACGAACGTTATAAACGCCTTCAAATGACACAAATGACTACGGAAAAGTATCTATATTTTAAATGTAGTGTGTGTGTACAATAAACCACCATGCTGATAATAACAAATAAACAAAAAAAGTTACTAACTTTAAAGTGAAGAGAAAATGAATGCCGAGTAAGTATATATTATACACAATACATATCGGTCGTAAGGCGACGAGCAATCAGAAACATTAGCACGCCAGGCGAAACGCTTAGCGGTATTTCGTCTGTCTTTACAGACGAGTTCAAATTCCGCCGAGGTCGACTTTGCCTTTTTATCATTTCAGAGTCAATAAGTACGAGTTACATACTAGAATCGATGTAATCAACTGGTCCCCTCCCAGCAAAATGTCGGGCCTTGCGCCTCGAGTAGAAAAGAATACATATAGATCGTTTGAAATTTCCATTCAAGCAGCATCTTTACAAATATTTCAAGAAAATAAGATAGCCATATGTGTGTGTGTGTGTGTGTGTGTGTGTGTATGTGTGTGTGTATTAGTTTCTTAAATTTCTAGCAGAATTCACTCCAACAAAAAGAAAACCGTATATCAACAGACAAGTAATTTACTAATTTATTCAGTAGCGTGAAAAATCGGACTCACACTCTACGAAATATAACTTGTTTTTCCAATAAAATCCTACCGACAAACAACACAAGCAATATGATATATAAAATTAGGAATAGAGGGAAGTATAAAAGAAATCCATTAAAGGGGTGGGGAAGCTATTTGAAAAATGAATTAATAAAAAAAATATTATTTTCCCAAGTAGGAAGGAAAATGTGATAGAAATAAATACGGAGTAAAATTGTATTTATCTATATCAGGAAATGGATCAGAAGGTTATATACGGAATCTCAAGTCATTTAAACAAACATACAATTTTACTCTATAGAGATTGGAAGATAATAATGACACTATTAGAAATTATCATACATGAAAATCCACTGAGAGGATAGTTACCAGAGAAAATCATTTAAAACAAATTATTGGAGATACGCTGAAATATCGAAGTTTCTTGAAATATCGTTTGTGATTTATATAGAAAAATATAAATCCATTTTATGAAAAAAAAAATTGAAAGCAGAAAACCTATTTAAAGCAACATTGATTTTGATAAATATTAACCTAATTTTCTTGTTTTTACATTTATATTATATTTCTATAATTTATTGTTGAATTTAGTGATTTTAATTGTGTGTAGATATTTGTTTGCTTTGCATTTAGATTTCAAAAGACATTTGCTAAAAGAAGACGAAAGAAACAAAGTTTATCACTAGGGATTTCATTTAAAATTGATATGTACGTATGCTTTATTTTCTCAGTGTTTCTGTTTGGTTGAATTTCATGATATTGATTTGAATTCAGTTGACTGTTGAGATTGTATTGCTTCTCAAAAATTCAAATATAGCAACATTTGACTTTATTCCAGTTTTAAGCAACTTCACATTAAATATTTTCTTTTTAGAACATCTGATAGGAAACACACAAATAGAATTAATTATTTGTGTATCTTTGATATATGATACATTTCGTATCTCATCTCTAGTTGATATATTTATACCTTTCTTATTATTTATCATTTTTTGTAAACGAGATTAACGATGGCTGCTCTTTCTTATGGAAGTAATTAATTTAATTACCTAGAAAAGATAAAACAAAGATTTGTACTGTAAGATTTGTACCAGATATTATTCTTTCTGCTCTAGGCACAAGAGGACACCAGTGGACTATATCGACCTCAGTACGCAACTAATACTTAATTTATCGAGCCTAGTCGAGCACGGCAGAATTTGATCTCAAAACGTAAAGACAGACGAAATGTCGCTAAGCATTTCGCCCGGCGAGCTAACGTTTCTTATTTCTTTATTGCCCACAATGGGCTAAACATAGAGGGGACAAACAAGGACAGACATCGGGATTAAGTCGATTACATCGACCTCGGTGCGTAACTAGTACTTAATTTATCTACCCTGAAAGGACGAAAGGCAAAGTCGAGCTCGGCAGAATTTGAACTCAGATCGTAACGGCAGATGAAATACCGCGAAGCATTTCGGCCGGCGAGCTACCGTTTCTGCCAGCTCGCCGCCGTTGTACCAGATATTATTAGAATATAATTTGATGGATACAAATACATATATAGTCTATCTACATGATAATAAAGTCAAACTTTGTAATAGCTATCTAGAAAATACTTGCAGTGTTTATACTTTTTTTCTCTTTTTGGCTTCATGCCTTTGTTTATATTTTCTAATTTAGTTAATACAGGCAGTAATTTTCTCTCATTACACTCCTAACCGAAATTATTACAGGAAGTGCAATGGGCGTAGAGGTTCCGTTTATGCCCTCCCAAAGAAACGGAAAGAAAATGATACTAATGCTTACGTCATTAGGGTATGGAAAGAGTTGAACTGATTATGACTGAGATATTGCAAGTAATTAATTGATGGCAAGAGAGATACTAAATGAAGCGTCCAAATCTATGTTGAATGGATTAGTTCTTGATGAGGGAAACCAACACATTTTCATTTTATTTTATTCCAGAGCTTGTGAGTAATTATTTCATTGTTTACAAGCTTCAAAAGAGCCAAGAATATCTAGGCTGAATATATAAATAAATCAAAAAATTAAATCCATCAAATATGAAAATGTGTATAAAAATATAGTAAAAAGCGCAATGAATTTAGAGAAATAGAAAAAAAAAAAAAACAATTCTTAAGAATTTTTGGATACGAACGAAAATACCCGTCGAATCTAAGAAAAAAATTATAATTCCTCAAAAGGAAAACAATGACATCGGATTCTATAAATGAGAGCTCAGATATAAAAATGATATTCAGAGTAGACAAGTCGTCTATACTTCTGTTTATTTCGGTACTAAATACCACAATTTGTGTAGAAGGCTTGGTGTACTGAAGTGACGTGGTCAGAAACGATAAAAAAGAATCATATACAGTACAGAATTCAGCTTCAGTACAGATATGAGTAAGTTTACAAATTAAATGAAGAGACAAATATATCTATAGCACAGCGAGGAAATCCGCTGATTCTCTCCACTGATTACAAATTCACATTACAGTAATAATTGTTGTTGCTAGGTTAATAGATGCTTAAGTGACAATCTCAAAAAGATAAGAGTTTAAGGCGAATGTGGCGACAAGATAACGCGCACGTTACTGATATAATATGCAAACCGAAGGATATATGCATAGAAAATCTTTCTAAAGTGCAACACGGTCGTTGTTATTCAAATACAACCCACGGAGTATTGAGCGCCATTCTTATGCAATGACTTCAAATGATTTAAAGTGACACACATATGCATTTACATATATGAACTGAGTATAAAGCAGTGGTTTTCAACCATTTTATATATCTAGAACACTTTCAGTTCTGTTTTATTCGGTGGAGCCTCAGAGCATATTGATGCCTAACAACACGGTTTTATAGATATATAACCTATAGTAGTCATCCGTCGAGAAATCATAGATCCGTTCCCGAACAAATTTCGTCAGCTGCTAAAGGTGGTGAAGCGACTCCTGTGGCTCTAGATAGAGAACCACACGTGTCTGACAGTCATGCATATAGCAACTGCATTTCAAGAGTTCTCTACCTGTACGACTGTAGCAATTATATAGATATGTTTTTCAGGCTTTCACTTGTGTAGGTTTGTAGGAATAGTTGCAGAACGACCATGTTTCTATAGCCAGAAATATGTAAAACTGTTAAGTATTATGGAAAGCACATCCAAAGATTTCCTCATGGAATTTTCAAAAATACTTATGGCTCCTGTAGGATTTTCGAGCGAGATCGTTGCCAGTGCCCCTGGACTGGCTTGTGCGGGTGGCACATAAAAGACACCATTTCGAGCGTGGCCGTTTTCGTGCGGGTGACACGTAAAAGCACCCACTACACTCTCTGAGTGGTTGGCGTTAGGAAGGGCATCCAGCTGTAGAAACTCTGCCAAATCAGACTGGAGCCTGGTGTTGCCATCCGGTTTCACCAGTCCTCAGTCAAATCGTCCAACCCATGCTAGCATGGAAAGCGGACGTTAAACGATGATGATGATGATGATGATGATGGTGACCATTCTACTATGTTACCTTTATGGAATCCCAAAAGTCTTAAATGAATACTTAGGAGTTATATAGAACTCTGTTAAGCACCAGTGGTCTAAAGGAAAAGTACCGATGGAAAAGTACCTGGAAAATTGACTTCTGACTGTCATTCACTTTGGTGTTGTATATATGAATGACGGCAAAATTGTACCCGAGTTCTAGATCAAAACCAACGAAAAGAAATGCCAAAAGCTCGCATGGTCACTTCAGCGTCCTTGCATCAAACATTATCATCTTTAGCTGAAGCTGAATGTGGTTATGTAAAATCATGTAACGTTTGTCTCGGTTTAAAGCGAAACGGAACATTTGGTATAGTTGATCCATAAAAGAACAAAATTACACAGAGACACAAACGCAGGAAAACACACGTGTATACAAACACACACACACACACACACACACACACACACACACACACACACGCACACACATTATA
>NC_069001.1:29273346-29275328 GCF_001194135.2 Octopus bimaculoides
ACACACACACACACACACGCACACACACACAAACACACATATATATATATATACATACAATGGTTACTATTATTAATATTATTATTATATTTACACACGCACTGACAAACACACGCATACACATACACACATATAAAACAAATGATAGAAAAATGATTCTTTCCTAGCTATTCTGAGGATCACAAATGTTATGTTGCTTTTGTTTGTTTTGTTTTTAATAAAATACGAGTGAAACGAGGGAACCCTTATAAAATTACCTAACCAGGTGCTTCTACTCTGAACCATACACTACAACCAGTATCCTACCCATGAGGGTTCGATGTAGGATGGCTAGAAACGTTCGTTGTGAGCAATAAGGTTTCTCGTATATTCCAATTTCCGCATCTATTATTTGATATATATATATATATATATATGTACTCAACGAAAACTTTTATATTCACAATAATGATCCAGTAAGAATTGTGTAAGTACGTCAGGCAGCCGTAACCAGTGAACGTGCTTCACGGGCTAAGTACCAGGTACATACTCAATACTTACATGTATATATACATGAATATATGTGTGTGTTGGCACTCCGTCGCTTACGACGTCGAGGGTTCTAGTTGATCCGATCAACGGAACAGCCTGCTCGTGAAATTAATGGGTAAGTGGCTGAGCACTCCGCAGACACGTGTACCCTTAACGTAGTTCTCGGGGATAGTCAGCGTGACACAGTGTGACAAGGCTGATCCTTTGAATTACAGGGACACCAGAAACAGGAAGTATGAGTGAGAGAAAGTTGTGGTGAAAGAGTACAGCAGGGTTCGCCACCATCCCCTGCCGGAGCCTCGTAGTGCTTTAGGTGTTTTCGCTCAATAAACACTCACAACGCCCGGTCTGGGGATCGAAACCGCGATCCTATGACCGCGACTCCGCTGCCCTAACCACTGGGCCATTGCGCCTCCACTATATATAGATTATTTCAACATCTCAACTTCAACAGGCTGCACGTGTTCAATGCAACAGGTAGGCCACTATATCTTATTTCAACCAGTATTCAAAAAGGCGAGTTTTTCCAGCTAAATTAACAAGCATGTATGCGCATACTGCTAAAAATTACTTGTGTGACACAATTATGCTATCTGTGCGTTCCCATTAAATATGTACCAGGATAAATGAATGCCGTCTTTTCGATCTCTGTGAATGTATATTGATATAATAAACACTACCCAATCATTGTTAATCATCAATTAATAAAAGTGTCCCCACCCCAAAAAAACATCAATCATTTTCCATCGAATTTTGTTCAAAAGTGTAGATATCCTGCAAAGGAAGTCAGTTCTTTGTTTAAATAAAATCGACCTTTTAAACAGGAAATGTTAAACTTCGGCTCGCCTCTGTGACAAGTTTGTCTGGTTTACTGTGGATAATATTTGAATCTCACATGAGTTTCACTTTGTTTGTATGATCTATACGTGACTGCATATGTCTTGTTATTGTCACAATATAATCTTAAACGTGTGTTATATGTTACGTCAGGTGTCATTTATTGAATGTTAAGTTGAATCGATTTCACATGGACCGAAATTACATCACAGAGATCTTCAGGCGTCGCGGTTCTATAACTAGAAATGAATTATTCATGGAACGTTTAGACAATGGTGTTAAACTTCTTCATAGAGATTTTCAAATATATGAAAATATTCTTGACATGCTGACCTTAACGTATGGACATCGAGTAAATTGCCAATTACATATGCAGTAGAAACCTATTAAACAACAACAATGGTTTTACAAACGAAAATAACTGATACAGGAAGCAAGACCACATGAATCACAAATCGCATTTTCCTTTAGCTACACAACAACAAGCGCACTCAGGCACACGCACACATACATTAATAAGTATATGTATATATGCGAGAGTGTGTGTGCATGCACAGGTTCACCAACAAGTGTATGTAAATATATACATACATATATATATATATATATATATA
>NC_069001.1:29276045-29276996 GCF_001194135.2 Octopus bimaculoides
TATATATATATATATATATATATATATATATATATATATATATATGTATGTATGTATGTATGTATGTATGGTGAGAATTTACAAAAGCCGAAGACGGGTGTGTAAACAACCACCAAACATGTATTAGTTTAACGCTCGGGAAGTGAAAAAGTCTTTCCGTCTCGATGTATGCGTATATATGTATATATGAATCTTTTCTCCCATATATATGTCCTGCTGGCTCACCATACTTTACTCTACTTGTATAATATTCTTGTAATGGAGAGAGAGTGGTAAATCGAACTTCATTAACAATATAGAGCCTACTTACCTACCTGTGCTCAGTTATTTAATGATCTTAAAGATATATCTCACGCAACGTTTTATATAACACCACCCATGGTTGAATAGTTAAGAATCATGTAGCAAATGTACAGCATACCTAATACTATATATGCAGAATTTGCATAATCTTATGTACTGATTGCCAGACACTTTTGTACCAAATACTCTGGTAAATCAACCATTTTAACTGAATTTTAGTTTCGCGTTACTTTATCTGTCCTACACATCTTAAACACTCAGAAATCTCACGAAATTTCTATGGTAATTGCTTCTTAAGGAATCGTTTATTTCTTCTGGATTACTACTCATTACTCTTATCTCGATACATTTTCTTTCACATTCGAAAATGTAATATGCCTCTTAATTATTTATTTATTGTCTATGCTGAACATAGAATATATTCATTTCTAGTTACCTAAATAAACCTACGTTTTCTTCTGTCGATCACGCTCTTATTTTGAAGTATCTCAGTCACATCGTAGATGAACGTTTCAAAATATCAATCACTTATTTTCGCTTATTGTTTCAATTAATCATGAATTTTACCCTCATAAGATAACACTAGATATTCCAATCTGTATGCTTGTTCCAATTAGGAATATATATATATATATATATATATATATA
>NC_069001.1:29277170-29278722 GCF_001194135.2 Octopus bimaculoides
ATAAAGTTCGCGATAATACAGATATGAAGTGGATTGTAGTGTTTCTTACATTAAAACCCAATCGAATACTATGTATACGCACAAATACACGTTGTTACGTTCGATGTTCAAATGTTGCTGACGTGGACTTAGACTAACATCGTCTGAAGTCGATAAATTAACCACCGGTTGAGCACTAAGGGTTCGATAAAATTAATTGATCCCATCCCCAGAAATTACTGCCCATACGCCAACATTTTTTAATCAATGTGCATGTGTGTATGTATACATGTGTTTGTGATTATGTGCGCCTCTGTGTGTGTCTGTGTGCCTATATGTATACATGTGATATTAAAACCCCTGCCATGTACAATTTTCTTAACTCTCACTAGTTTTTGATTTTCTGTATTTGCTTTTGTTAAAACCTAACTGAAAAAAGGTTCTCTGCAGGTATTTGCAAACATTCAGACATACATAAGTATTTGAGAAAATTTACGCAATTAGTTATGTGTTATTTGTTTTCGTGCGGACATATTGCCAACACTATTTAACTCACAAGCACATTTGGCAACGTAAAAGAACTAAGACTACGGATTCAATAGTCGGTTTAACTGTAGGTTCTTTTACATATTTCTGCACAATCATATGATATCGATTAACGTTTTTGTCTTACTGTTTTTTTTTCTCAGCAAATTCTTGTTGTATCAATCAGGCAAATGAATAGCGATTGATAGAAGAAAACACGCAAGCATATAACGTTCTTTTTAGTAAATGTATATGAATTTATTCATGTGCATATTTCTCAGTCACACATTTATACGCACAACAACAAACACATAACGTATAAAGATTGAAATTTAGTAGTGTGTCTATATGTTTGTATCACTTGAGTACCTGTATTTCACAATATAAATGTATGTATGTGTGCATCAAATGCATATGTATTAGGATACGGTTTTATGAATATGTATATATAAGTAATACTATCTATATACAAACACGTAAACATACAATTTCATATTCTTTTACGTATGGTTTCGTGAAGTATGTCTAAGCACACACACACACACACACACACACACACACACACACACACACACACACACACACACACACATATATATATATATATATATATATATATATATATATATATATATATATATATATATATATATATGTACGTGTGTGTGTGTGTGTGTGTGTGTTTAGATCATATATGTGTATATATATACTGTATAATGTATATACCTATATTTACATAGATTGCATATATACATCATGTATATTCATAAAATGTATATATAGAGATAGATAGACAATATATATATAATGTATATATTTATATTATATATATATACATGAGTGTGTGTATGTGTATGTCTAAATGGAGATAGAGATACCTAAATATATATGCAACGTTCTCTCTTTCACTTTCCGTCTCTCATTCCATATATACATGTATACATACACACATACATACATATATAGAGAGATAAAAACGTACACACACACACACACACACACACACACACACACATATATATATATATCTATATCTATATCTATATAT
>NC_069001.1:29278874-29281867 GCF_001194135.2 Octopus bimaculoides
ATATATATATATATATATATATATATATATATATATATATATAGTAAGAGTTTACAATATAATATATCTATGTAGGTATGTGGCAATACATTTTCCTCTCTTCCCACTGATTGCCACCAATAATTTCTACAATAAAAACAATTTATGGAAAATACTTAAGCTTAATATTTGCTATATTTACTCTTATTTTTTTATTTGGCTGGTTTTTTTTACGTCGATTAACATCAGAGTAATGCATATACGTAAATGAGGAGAATTCTGTCATCTATTAGATCTTCAATCTCAGTTCGCCAGCACTTGCTAAACAATCTTACCTTACTTGTGTAAGCAGATTGAACAGTGTATTCACTTTCTTTTTCAGTAGAAATAATTGCTTCTCCCGAAATTGTATAATATTGCATAACTTATTTTTGGTCTTCTTTCATAAATCTGCTGACATACAATTTCATTCATACATTTTTTTTGTTTTTGTTTGGCAGTTAACTAATACGGTCGTAATATCTCCAAAGACAATATCTAAACGCAGTACTTTATGGTAGGATATAAATAGATTAAAAAAAAATGTTGTGACCTGCCTTACACTATAACGCATTTTATGTAACATTCTAAAGTAGGAACAATTATTAGATGATAACAGTTATTTTGTCTAGACGGAATATTTAGTGTTATGTATAGAGACACACTTAATATTGAATCCGACCGATTATATTGCAAACTAAGACATCATTTGTGATGCAAGTCAACGTATTTGTGCTCATTATATTTTTCACAATTGTAGTTAAGTATCGTTTCAACTATTCCAGCGCTGAATAAAGTGTTTCGTGTGATTTCTGTCGATTGTTTACATTCTGAGTTCAACTTTCACCTAGGAAAAACTCCACATTGATTTTGCAGCATTGATTTTGCAGCATTTTAATGTTTTCTGTCATGGGGGGAGAAAAATTGAAGAACAACAATTGACGTACATCAATTATTATTTATTAATTCAATACAAATAGACTGCATCCCATTTAACTGCTGTTTCTACTTTCACCTAATCTCACCCCTTACAATCACTATTTTAAGTTTTGTCATTTACTTAATGTCCCAAAGATACAGCAACAAAATGGTATGATTACAACTATATTTAACTTATTCCTTTTTCTTCTCTATCTTCTCCTTCTTTATTTTTTCTTTACTCTGATGATGTTGCACTATTTTGATTGGTTTTGTTACCAAATATTATAAATAGTTATAGCATACCAATGGGAATACCATACAACGTTGGTAGCAGAATCATGTTAGAGGGGATGCATTCCATTTGTATTGAATTAATAAATAATAATTGATGTGAGCCAATTGTTGTTCAACTATATTTCTGCATTGTCTGGTTTCTTTAAATTTTGATTCCTGATAAACTAATATTTACTCTTGTCTTTACCTGTAATTTATGAACATAATACGCTTGCATACGTATGCCCATGGTAAAACCTACTTAAGTACCGGTGGTATATATACATACAGCAGGCTTGTTCCAGTTTTCGTCTACAAAATACACGCACAAGTCTTTGGCTTTCCAAAAACTTGTTATATTAGATGACACTCCCCCAAAGCGGAAAGCAGTGGGACTGAATCCTAAATTATTTGGTTGGGAAGCAAATTTTGTACCACACAGACTCGATTAATAGCAACGCATAAGTTCAATTTTCATTTCCAAAATGAGAAAGCTCTAAATGAAAGAGAGGGATTTGCAGAATACACTTTTCTCCCGCAAACCCAAGCCTGTGGATCACTGAATAATTTTAACAGAAATCCCGTCTCCCTGGTGGACGTATCTTATATCTAAACACGTTCATGTAAATATTAGTTGATGATTGCATGGTAAGAAATGTATTACACGACATATTTGTCCAATGAGAGACCTTCGTTTTATATGAAGATATCCAAATATAAAATGTATCACAACTTTTAGTGAAGAAAACGATGAACAAAATACGGCTGTTATCAATGTTTCTGTTATACTCAACGGGCACACTCGGATTGCTTTTAACAATAAACCTGCTTCATGGGGAATTGCCTGCATCTAAATATCGGCAAGGCAACTAGATAACAATGGAGATTTACTATTTTCTATTTACCATGCAGAAAAATTAGAATCTCTTTATACGCTCGAAATTTTAGTACCTCAAAATACGCACGAAATTTTAGCGGAGAAAAATTATAACGCTATTTACAGAGAAGGTATCGTAAATCATCTACTCCAAATTACTTCCGTACAACACTTGAGACGAGTACTTAAAATTAAGTTAATAAATAAATAACTCAGAAACTAGTAAAGCTACTTATGAATATGTGACAATCAACTAAAATGAATGACTATAATATGGTAAGAATTGCTGGCAGTTGAGAAAGGAATAATTAATAGTGCACGAAAAGCAGATCGTTAAAAATATAAATGAATTCGTCAAGTAAATGCTAAATCGATTACATTATAACAGATTATATGAAAAGTTGTTCATCGAATGGGTGTCAAATATATTACTATTTATTCGATACACATACCTTTAATGAATGTGAAGAAACGGTCAGTTAAAAAATAAGTTCACGTGGCAATGTAGTAATCCATACGTCACTTACCTAGAAATAAATTACAAAGTCGTATGTATATTTGAAGAAGGAATTTTATATTCCGAAATATCAAAACAGACTATAGATGATTAAATTACAACAGACCATTGTTGTTATAGTGCATTGTTGTGCCATTCAAAACACTTCATTCTTTATATATACACACACATAAGATGAATCGAAAGCGCTCACACGCACTAGCAAAAAGCGTCTCCTAAAATAGTTAGTAACATGCTTCTACAAGATTTTTTAATGTCTTTAAATATTTTAAAAATCGTCTTTATACTTTAAAAAAATCTGCTTTAAGCAATTTTCACAAAAATTTCCATATACACACACACACACACACACACACATATATATATATATATATATATATATATATA
>NC_069001.1:29282377-29284391 GCF_001194135.2 Octopus bimaculoides
TATATATATATATATATATATATATATATATATGAATATTTATCTGTTACATGTTTCAATCATTAGACTGCGATCATAGTATGGTATCGTCTTGCTGGAAGTTTTAGTCGTATAAATCAAAACGAGGATTATTCTTTCCATGTTTTAAAAAATGGTACCTATTCAATCGCTCCTTTGAGCGAACCGTTCGGTTACGGTGGCTAAACATGTTAACCATGATTGTCAAGCAATCTTGAGAGCCAGACACAAAAACGTAAACTCACATAGTCACACACACACATTTTTTAAGCGTCGAAGTAACAGAAACTAGAAGGCATAACAGGAGAATTCCAAGATAAATGTTATGAGCATGATGCTGAAAGACGCTCTTTCATGTTAGGGACTTTTTTGTCGCTTCTCGAAAAACACATGTTACTATGAATCCGGTTGCGATATTCCTTGCGCCAAACTTTGACAAAGGGTAAGTATAAGATGGCTATCTCTCTCATGCGAGGGCCCATAATATGCTTACGTTTAGCTGAGATTTTACATGAATTGCTATGTTGCATCAGCTCTGCCACTAGTTGTGTGTATATATATATATATGTTTTAACATTTTATCCTTGTTCACCGCATACTTAGTACGTCATCACACATGGAAATAAATCTAGTTTGTTGAATATTTAGCAGTATTTCCTTTTATTTATTATATCTTCTGTCGTTTCAACATGAGCAGAATTATACAGGATCAATGATCTTGCATCCAATATGTTGGAAAATGGTAAGTTACATATGTCGGGACACATCAGCCGTATTATTCATTCATTAATAACCGGCAATCACTCAGTAGGATTAGGTTTCTTCATTCTATTCATGTCACTGACATTTCACTGATCGACAAAAAGTTTAGCCGTATTTTTGTCTTGATGGAAGCTGCTAAAAGTTCCATATGCATTTCTGCAACTGCGAATATTTTATATTCTTATTTTAATTCCAAATGTTGTTTCAAAACTTTCTTTTTGGAATCTTTCTTACTTTTTCAGGTCGGTTTTGATAATATCGTCTGGGTGTTTAAAACGTTATTTTCTATATTTTCGCCTATCTTAGCACCATGTCTACATTAATAATACACACACGTACACACATACACATTCAAGCACACACACATACACACACACAAACACACATATAAGTATATATGCGTGCGTGTGTATGTATATATTGTTCATATTATCTATACATTGGATCATATATTCGTATCTCCATATACATATATATATATATATATGATAATAAAACTAATAATATAGGTTTGTGTATGTGCGTGTGTAAGTGTGTGTGAGTCTGTGTATATGTGTATGTATACGTGTGCGTGTACGTTTGTACGTCTAGGAGAGAGCGTGCATACGCTTCTGTGAGTGCATATGTTTTCCCCCCATGTATGTAAGCAGGTGTAGATAGAAGTTTCTTGCTAAAATAGTGGACAAAATGATGTTGTTAAAAGCCTCAGTGGGTTTTGTATTTTAAAAGCAAAAGCATAACTAAATAATACTAAGTACTTAAACGGTTTTGAGTGCTTCTCCATTTCAAATGCAAAAAACACACAAAAGGAGTAGATGGAGGACGAAGCGGAGAAGCAATAAACAACGACAATAAAGAAGAGATTACAAGTAACAACGTTGAAGAAGATAAGGAAAACGATGTTGTTGATGCTGTTTATGGCGAAGAAGATGATGAGGTATAAAATAAATAATGTGATGGAAATGATGAAGAAGTAGAAGAGAAACTAGTAGCAGAAATGTTTATATGTGTGTAGTGGGATGTGTAGTAGTAGTAGTAGTAGTAGTAGTAGTAGTAGTAGTAGCAACAGCAGCAGAAGAAACAAGATGGAAAGAAGAAACAAGAAGAAGAAGAAGAAGAAGAAGAAGAAGAAGAAGAATTAAAAGTAAAAGAGGGAAAAGCAGAAAGACGAGTGGAAGAAGAAGAAGAAGAAGAAGAAGAAGAAGAAGAAAAGAAGAAGAAGAAGAAGAAGAAG
>NC_069001.1:29287350-29289793 GCF_001194135.2 Octopus bimaculoides
ATATACCTGTATATGTACACACATATATATATATATATATATATATATATATATAAAACAATTCCACAGCATGGAAGAAATTAGCTGAACTATGTTTATTGGTATTCATTATACCGAAATTTTCAATTAAATTGAAATATCAAAAATATATTATACAATATCTATTACAATGGATTTAATTATTATTAGCCAACACTCTTTATGAATCTGACAACTATTGATGTCGAAGCCACGTTTTAAATCAATGTGCAAAATTAAATTGAGCGTAATACTTACTGTGATATTTATCTCTTGGAAATTATAGATTTAAGATGCTAACATTGCTGACCAAAAAATATTTTTGAATGTTGAAAATTCTATGATTTGCAACCATAGTATATATTCTTGAAAACTATTGAAGCAATTTATTTCTAACTGTGTATTATGTGGTATTGCATAAAAGAAAGGTACTTCGTATTATCCATCGTGTTGTTTTAGATTTTGTTCTTTTACAGATCTTTCTTCCGGTTTCAATGGAAGTGTGTCAGTTATTAAGTACGTCAGTAGAATGGGGACTAAGTTTTCAATTATCTGGTAAATAATAATGAGGGTTCCTCAACACATTCCCGAGGAATTTACACACATGATTCCTTTATAGTGTTCAACGGTTTGTGCTGTACATGAATTAGAACTTGCATGAAAGCGAGATTGCCTGTGTAGATTCACAATGCACCACACGTAAATTGTTGAAGTAATCACAGACGGACTTGTCCGAGAGTGGAAACCCGTTCTTTCAGTGTTAAGAGTAAACACCCTAACAACTAGGCCATACACTTTCACAGGGACTATGCTGAGCTGTAATATATGAACCATCATACAGTATATTATGTTATCATTATTTAAATTCATTTCTCAAAAACCTCAATACACAGAATTTATTCTAATAATTTTTTTTTTTTGTTTTTGGCACATAACCATTTAATACGATTTCAAGGATAACTTTGATATTTTACAAAACAGCATTTTGAGTAAATTGTAATGGGAAACATTTATTTTTGGCTATGTGACAGTTCAATGGAGATACTCTCTAATGTATATCATTACACTTTCGAAACATACTTCAGAAAAAATATACCACCTAAATGACGGTACACAGTCTTTGGGAGGTAACACTTAATTGAGTAAAGTAATATGAGAAATGTTAAAAAGGGATTTTTCCGAGATATTTTTGGTGAATTTGCTAAGTTTCGAATGATATTTCAATGATTGTTACTTCGAAGATTACCTATATTCACGCATTAGGTTTAAAGAAAAACCAGTAGATAAGAACATAGATGCTTAACCTGTAAGATCTTTACAGCGTTGATTAGGATAGTGTGCATATTTAAATTTACTTGCGGGATATGCTCCGGCTTCTGAGAGAAAGCTTTGCAAAGTCTCTGAATATATTCCAAATCAGACATGCGTGAACTCCTGACTTTTTTTATATATATATATTGTCAACCTATCTATCTGTATGTCTGTCTATTTATCTGTCTATATATCTATCCGAACCTCCATCCTTGTATCTATCTATCCATACCTCTATCCATAAGACGACGAGCTGGCAGAAACGCTAGAACTCCGGACGAAATGCTTAGCGGTATTTCGTCTGCCGTCACGTTCTGAGTTCAAATTCCGCCGAGGTGGACTTTGCCTTTCATCCTTTCGGGGGCGATTAAATAAGTACCAGTTACGCACTGGGGTCGATATAATCGACTTAATCCGTTTGTCTGTCCTTGTTTGTCCCCTCTGT
Organism: Octopus bimaculoides; assembly: GCF_001194135.2. Classification (NCBI taxonomy): domain Eukaryota; kingdom Metazoa; phylum Mollusca; class Cephalopoda; order Octopoda; family Octopodidae; genus Octopus; species Octopus bimaculoides. The sequence continues at coordinate 29,289,125 of NC_069001.1, forward strand.
GTGTAGCCCCTTGTGCGTAGTAAAGAAATAATACCTCTGTCCATCCATCTATCGATCTATTTATATATTCATCTATCTACTCATCAAGAATTTATCTACCAGTACCTTAAGCCAATTGGGAACTGCTTGGTATACTAAACAATAAGCAAAATATTTGTGCAGATCAACAGAAAATCAATTGATCTAAAAACATGGAGATTATGATGACGTAAGCTTCCCGGCTGCCAAGAGATCCTGCGCTAATTTTGTTCACTAATATTAATTGGATAAATTAAGGTATCGTTTTTCCTAAATTTGGATGCAATTCAATTATGGTAGTGTAATGAACGTTGACGATAATATAATTTATTCTCTTTTCTTGTTCATCAGCAATTCAAGCGTTCTTTATAATTTACGTTTTCAAATATAATGCGGATTATATGTGAAAAAATTACTCCTTTATCCTGGTACATGGATTAAAAAAAAAGAACAATTATCTGGAAATGAATGATAAGATTGCACAACGGATTACTTATTCGATTATAAGTGTTTATCTATGAATATATGCATAAACGGGAGAAGGTTCACACACGCAAGTGTATGTATATATAATATTCCGCCTATTTAGTTATCTATCTGTCCATCCATAACCCTCCCCCCCCCTCTCTGTATATATATATATATATATAT
>NC_069001.1:29289808-29292551 GCF_001194135.2 Octopus bimaculoides
TATATATAAGTAAATCCGGTTCTTCAGATTCTACAACTGGCTATTTTGTTTCTTGCAATTTAGTCATCGATGGCCACATTGTTTATAATATATCGGTGGCCGGAACGGATCCCGGCTACCGCTCTAGTGATGAGCATAAAAATGAATGTAGCTATATCAAGATTCTTCTTTCTTGACGCCCATTCTTTTCTTCTGCCACAGTAAATTAAAGTAGGTTTTAGGTACTTCTTCCCTAAATTTTATTTTGCTACAATAATAGCAAAAAGAAGCAATGTAATTGTTTTACTCTCTAGTACTAATGAAAATGGAGTATCTTGTATATTGGAAATATACATGGCCGTATGCGTCCGAGGAGAGTGGTTTATTTCATACTGACGTAAGGGTTGCATACATCGATTAAATGGAGCCGATTGAGACGGCCGTAATGCACTGATACATGGACATCCATGATATTTATCTCCTTTTTATTCACCTGACTTCGAGCTATGAGGACAATACCGGACTGATTTGGTGCCTCAACATAGGTACCTAAATCAACTGAATTATCGGGTGGAGACTATTCTTTCGTCAAATTCCCTCTGCCTACCGACAAACACGTTTTGCTTCTCCCTTAGTTACAATACGGTCAGCATCGTTTATACAAACATTCATGTAGGTATGTTTGTATGTGTGAGTGTACGTGCTTGCGTTCGCGAGTACGTGCCTGTATACGTATAAATTATTTGTAGGTATATGTTGAGGAACGCATCCACGTATCTTGCTTGTCGATTTTCACTGAATTGGGATATTTTCCAAAGACTGTACTCACTACTTGATACCCTAATTTGAGGATTAGTGCAATGAATAATGGCGAATAATCCAACTTCTGAGATTGAAAATTGATTCGATAAGGCGTCACGTATTTAATCGTGTAAACTATAATCTAATTATATGAGATTTTTACTATATTATCTTTGAATATTCATAATTTCCACGAAAGGATATAATCGCTAAGACGTAATTATCATTTTAGTAATGGGGCATGGATTTCAAAGCAGACGATACATTGTGGTTAGAAGTTTGCTTCCAAAGTATTAGGGTCGATTCGCACTACTAAAATTAATCAGTGCCATGACAAATAAAATTAAAATATAAAATAAACTTAAAGATTGTTTGAAGATAATAAATTTCAAAAGGACAATTTAATTTATTGTCTAATTGTTACGCCTTCTACGAATATATTTTTTGTGAACGACACATTTGCTTCTATAAGAGTTTCTGAACGAATCGATTTTTTTCTCATACTTAACATATTTCGGGATGTTATGAGGGCAAAACCAAACATAGTTATTGAATACGTGTGAGATTCGTTTTTCATTCAACAAATATATTTTGCCTTTATTTTGTTTACGTATCAACGCATAGCACAACAATTTAATTTTTTTTTGTTATAATACGTTTTTATTTTTTTATAGATATATACATATTTGCCCGTACTTTATATTCCATCATTTTCATAACCATCCATGTTATTCAAGCAATTATATTCCGGCATCAAATATGCAATAAAGATAAACACAATCTCTAGGTGACTTTGAGTAACATGAAGTTTCAATAGCAGTCAATCATCACTTAATACGCTTTAACCCTTCGGTTACCAGGTTTAGCAGCGTCTTGTTTACTGCCAGTAAGAATTATATTCAAGTGATGAGGAATATAATAGGTGATAAAAAAGAACAGAAATAGAAATACGCACGCATAAGCTAAATTGTATTTAAACATAATATATGTGTGTGTGTGTGTGTGTGTATACATGTAAAAATAGATAGATATATGTAATTATATAGATATTTATACACATGTATGTATACATAAGTATATATACATATGTATATATATACTCACACGGTGATTCAAAAGTCTCCATACATAGGAAAAAATTATTTTTTTATAAGAAACAGTTTATAAGATCCCCTACATCCCCTGATCTGACCCCACTTGATTTGTATCTTTGGGGGCATTTAAAATGCATGGGAGTATCACAGAAAGATAAAAGACATAAATCATTTGAAGGAACGCATCGCCAACTCATTTGCACAAGTCATACCAGATGTGCTACGACGAGTTCACAATGAGTGGGGTAAACGTATTGCAATGTGTATTCAAAACAATGGCAACCATATAGAGCCTGTTAAAGGAAAACAAAACTGTTCCTATAAACTGCTTCTTATAAAAAGATAAATTATTCCTATGTATGGCGACTTTTGAATCACTGTGTGTGTGTATATATATATATCCCTTCCTGCTCCGACTCCTACTTCTTTGTACGTCTCTTCACCTCTCATCACTCGTACTTCTCTTCACTCGTACTTCTCTTCCTACTTCTCTTCCCACTTCTCTTCACCCCTACTCTTTCTCTCCTCTCTTACTCTCTCTCACTCTCTTCTCTCGTACTCCCCCTCTCTCACTCTTACTCTCTCCACTCTTACTCTCTACTCTCTTACTCTCTCACCCTCTTCTCTCTTTCCCTCTCTCTCACTCTTACTCTCTACACTATTACTCTCTCACTCTCTTCTCTCTCACTCTTTTTCTCCCCACCATACCCACCTTCCCCCTCTTATACCCACACTATCTCCTCTATTCCTCTCCCCTCCCATACCCACCCTCCCCCTCTCTTACATCCACCTTCCCCTTCATCGTCAACACCCCCTCATAAGCTCATCCCACCACACCCCAACACACTCCTACTCTACCTTCCCACTCC
>NC_069001.1:29295413-29297618 GCF_001194135.2 Octopus bimaculoides
AACCTTCATGTTTGTCTCTCGTAGCTGCCACATCTTAGCGATCTCAATTCTCAGGTGTCCATATCTTTCAATCTTTTCTCTCTCTTTATTTTTTCTTTCTTTCTTTGATGATGATATGTTGATCTCCTGGCTCTGCCTCGTCAACTAAGAGACACTCCGAAAGTTAAATCCCAGAGGATTTTGCTTTCCCCCTTTTGACCATTACTTTTTTTAAGGTAGACGTTGTTTTTTTTTTGTTTTTAGTCACGCAGGGTGTCGAAATTCCACCCTACTCACCAAGCAAAATTAGTCATTTTGCCGGTTTAGCCGCCGACGATTCGACGGTTTTACAGCACCACTTGTAATCATTCTGTAATTAAAATTCACTATTATAATTTGAGTATTTCTACTATAATTCCTATCTTAATATTTACTTTGGGGCTTCCTATGAGACGACCTAGATTAAATATTATTTATTAATTCACTACTATAGTTTCACAATTATTACTTTAATGATATTGCTACTATAAGGCCGAGGCGTCCTAATGTTGTCTCCCCTCATTTCTATAGACAACAAATGATGGCAGATTAACAACTGCTGTTTTAGGTACTGCTGATGATGATTATTATTATTACCATTATTATTATTATTATTATTATTATTATTACTGTTACTTCCTCAATAAAAATGTGAACGAGATAGAATCAATAGAATCGAGCCAATGCTATACCAGAATTTCATTTGTAAGTTTGAAAAATCTATGACTCTCTGCTCGAACTAAAGAGCAGAAAAGTAAACAGAAAACTTATTTCCAGCAGATATTCAACTCTCTTGACAAACTAACCAAACCTTTAAAAGCATTGGTTTTATTTGATATCGAAAATTAATCCAAAGAAACTATAGAGAATATATTATATATTCTAGCATTCCCTGACCAGTTCCAGATATGTTATTGCAAGACAGAAATACACAGATTTATATTTTCCATACATTAGGTTTTTTTTTTTCTTGCTTCGTATTTCCTTTTTATTGTCTGTATTATTCGCTACGTGATGTATGTAACATTGGTCTAAAGAAAATCCCGTTGTTATTCAGAGAAACAGTCATGATTTTGATTTACACACATACAAAATATATAAATAAAAAAAAAAAGATTATGTAAAAGATTTTCCAAACATTCAAAGAAATATTACAATAAACACGCGTAGGTATGTGAGATTTATTTGTCTGTGCGATAACAAAGAGTACGACGTGTTTCTTTGTGTCGGCGTACGTCTCTGCATATAAGAAGTAGGATGTCAATTATGGGGAAATAATTTTTTAGAGTACCTTTGAGAATATGATAGGTGAATTCCGAAAGGCTGTTATGGAAATTATTGGAAATTTGTGTGTAGATTATATATATATATATATATATATATATATATACTGTCTGATCTTACTATGTGTTTATGTACCATCACTCGTATCTTTCTGAATACATATATGCAATTTTATATATCTTGTAACTTTTAATGTATGTCTATGCGAAATTATAACTTACTTATTTCATATGCTTAACCTCAATGCTTGTATGTCGAGTAACAAATGTTTTTCGCGGTATTCGCTAAGTAATTCTCATCTTAATTTCCAGTTAACCCTCCTCAATTCAAGTAAGGTAAGACTTGTAGAGTCTCAGTTCATACAATTTTCTCTTTTAAATATGAAATGTTATTACATTATTTCACTTAATTTTCAAATGGACAGTTACTCTCCAGCTTTTAAAAGAATATTCATGTCGTTTATTATTGAATTGTCTGGCGTGGGGTAACTAAACATTTCTTGTTATGTATTACATATGAAGTTCCGCAAACAACTATTAACTTAAAAAAACTCAGAGTTGTAATTGAATGGGAAGTACGTTCTCTTTTTTTAAACATTTCACATATTTACTGGATATCATTTTCTCATAGGGTAAGTCCATATTTTTTTAAAATATAAGGTAAATGGCAAGAAAATTATGATTGCATGTTTTCGCAGTTTATACTGTGATTCATATCATACTGAGACGATTGATTATTGAAATGTATTCAGATAGATATAATCGACAGATGAAATCCGTTTCGTATACGTAATATATATATACATACATACATACACACAAACAAACTTGCACACGCACACACACACACACACATATATATATATATACATATATATATATACATATATATATATATATATAT
>NC_069001.1:29297810-29305133 GCF_001194135.2 Octopus bimaculoides
ATATCATATATATTCGGAATTGGATGCAGACACTTGGAGGAATTGGCTGAAGGTTTACAAGTGAAAAATGTTCTTTGTGGATTATAGGTATGTTCTAGAGGAGAGGAGAATTTTAGAAGGAATGGAAAAGCTTTCTAAATCAGTTTTGATATTTAATCAAAATTGTAGATTACATCAACTTATTGCAATTTTATATTATTGCAAAATAAGTTCGATTACTTTTTAATGGTGGGAAAATATTCAATCATAAATTGACTGAGACACTGTTACTTAATTTGTGAATGTGTCGTCAGAACGGTTTGCGTTTGTTGCCTCTATCTCAAGTTTGGATATGAATTTTTCGTTTCTCTACCGAAGCGTCTAGTCTTGAATATGTGTTGGATCTCGAAAACGTATGTATGGAATACATTTATAGTGTGTCGCCATTTATTATCGAATACTGAAACATATGGCATAATATGTATTGCGCAAAAATACGAAGTCCAAGCCGAAGTTCTTTTTTTCTCATTATGAATACGGCAAATATCTGCAAATGGTATCAAAACCATTTTTAGAGTACTAAAGCAGGAGATTGTTTTTGGGGTTTTTTTGTGCTTCAGGCAAATTTTCATTTGTATACGAGCATAATCTATCGATTGTCGGATCTATTTCAGAAACTAGATGTTATGATATTCATTTTCAAATAGAAAAGCCGAAAAAATTCGTGAAAATATTAACGCAAAATATGCTATTTAAAAAAAAAAGAAGAAAAAAAAACTCCGGAGTTTATGAATGAGTACATTTTCATAAATGTGTATGTGTGCTTGATTGTACGAGTGTATGTATGTAGACCTATATCTGAATGAATGAACACACAATTTCTACAGGTAGAAAATATTCACGTTTACATAAAAGTTTAAGCGCGGGAGGGAATCAGCGTGTGTTTTTAACGTTTTGCAAAAATTTCAGAATCTCACTTATTTTAGTTCAGTTTAGTTTATTTTCATTCATTTCGCTGGCCTGAAATGGGCGGATATATTTTGTGCAATAAAAACGTGGACGACATGAGAAAACGAAAAAGACAATACAATCGATAGGTTGCTATGGCAATAAAATCGATAAAAAACAATCGATTCACAATCCAATTTGTGGATGTTAGATTTTAGTGTGTGATGTGTGGAGAAATTTATGTATGTATGTACGTCGTTAGGTAGTCCAGTAGGTAGGTACGTATGTATTTATGTATATGCGTATGTATGTTATATATATATATATATATATATATATATATATAACACATTACACTCAGAACATTGGTGTAGTGGAATGAGAGGTAGTAGATGCAAAATAACAAGAGCCAATGACAGCAAGAAAGATTAAACATGAGCAAGACAAAGAATGATCTAGGTTTAGAATATTCTCACAATGTTTATGTGTGATTTAAGTGAAATCGATTACTATCTCCAATCTTCAATCTTCGATTGATTCATTTCTAAATATTGATAGTTGTCCAGCAAAACAGTTTTTAAAAACTATTACTTCATAATTGCCATTTTTCCCACCACAACGTTGTAGTGTTTTGCTTTAATGTTTTTGGCATCAGTTTAGTTTGTTGTTCACTTACATCATTTATTGCTTTTACTTAACTTACGTTCAATGAATGCGTTGATTTATTTGTTAAGGCCTCAGTCAGTTCAGTCACGATGAATTAGACCAATCTTTATATTCTTTCAAGCACTGGTTATTAAGTCTGTTAGTTTAACTAGCATGGCATATACAATGTAGTTGTACTATAAGGCGCTGAAGTTGCAGAAACGTTAGCACACCGGGCGAAATGCGTAGCGGTATTTAGTCTGTCTTTACGTTCTGAGTTCAAATTCCGCCGAGTGCGACTTTGCCTTTCATCCTTTCGGGATCGATAAATTAAGTACCAGTTACGCACTGGAGTCGATGTAATCAACTCAATACCATTGTCTGTCCTTGTTTGTCTCCTCTATGTTTAGCCCATTGTGGGTAATAAATAAATAAGGTGAGCACGCCGGGCGAAATACTTAGTGGTATCTCGTCTGTTTATACGTTCTGAGTTCAAATTCCGCCGAGGTCGACTTTGCCTTCCATCTTTTCAGGGTCGATAGATGAAGTACGAGTTGTTTTCTGGGGTCGATATAATCGACTGGACCCCTCCCTCAATATTTCGGGCCTTGTGCCTAAGTAGAAAAGAATATAGTTCTATTATATTTAGTCATATTCTACGTTATAGGTCTTCTCTAAATGACCATGACGAGGTATACGCTACAAGTATTTCCTGTGATGCATTGATTATAGTCACAATAGTAGCTCATTTGTAGTGACTATTTATCTCCGAAATTATTAGCCCCCTTTCACTTCATAATCAAGAGACAAATGTAAATATATGAAGCTATGACCGATCGGATAGTGTTTTATGTTCAGACAAAATCTCTTTAACAAAGCGTCTTTTAGTATGACCTTCATTGCGATTATTGTGGCCTGTGAATGTATGCCTGATGTTTAAATATTTCTAACGTATTAAGCAACCACTATATGATTACTTTTTGGTTTGTTGATATTAGAATTTGATATGGAATAATTAGTTTCGAATAATTAATTTCTCGTTAATAGTCATTCGTTAATATCCATTCGTTAAAATACATTCAACAAACATATTTGAATGTAATATGATAAATATATGTTTTTCCTCAGACAAAACTAATTCTCTAATGACTCCAATCTTCTAGTAACGGAATCGACAAATTGCCTTGCGTACATCTGACTTCATATTAGTGCGTGGGTTTCGGTGACATTAAAAAACAGAAGAAAACTTGAAAGTAATTTAAATTAGCCGAGTGACAAGAACAAAGATAATGAATTAAAGATGCATCAAATAAAAAATTTTCTAACATGTAGGGTAATATATGTGCAGTGTAAAACAATGGAAATATTGGACATCGATTTGACTCTTGCTTTAAAAAAAAACAGTCAATACTTATATATGTTTTCTTTTTTTTTTTTTTTTTTTTTTTTCAAAGCCTTTTAAAATTACTTTCCTCATGCCCTATAACTTTCCTGTCTCGTCCCTACATTTTACCCTCGAACCGCCTGGTATTGCAGAATCTATATTTTGTACTTCTTTTTCATCTTTATGGATGAGTACGATATCTGGTGGTCTCGCCTCTATGGCTTGGTCGCACTGCACGTTAAAATCCCAGAGTGTTTTGTAATGTTTGTTTTCGATTACTCCTTTTGGCTTGTGCTATATAGCATTGTTCTGTTCTCTCTGGATTTGTTTTACCACACAACGACCAGTTAATATATATGGACTCATTGCCGTGTCTCCTTTTATATTCGAGTTTATTGCACTCACTAACAATATTGGCTTATTATTCCACACTTCTCAGAGAACATCCTACAGTGTGCCGATTCTGGGATTTTACCGATGTGATATTTGGAGTAGTTTGTTCTGAGAGCTTGTTCTTCGGCGCATCACACTAATGTCTCTTTATACATCAAGAACTGACTGTGCATTTTCTTGTCCTGGAAAATTTTCTTCATATGTCTTCTCTGGTCTTTCTTAATTTGTATTGGATCTACGGTCTTGTTCAGTTTTAAGGTTACCTGCAGTTTCACTGCTTCAATCATCATTTCTGTTTTGCTCTCCTGGATATACCAAGCCAAACTATTCTCCACGGGTATGGAACCATGACATTTGCTTTCCTGTAGTTCACCCATGCCATCACCAAATTATTATTATTATTATTATTATTATTATTATCATCATCATTGAGTGAGAGCGCAGTGCATGCCGTCAGGAAGACACTGGAATAAAATATACGAAGCCCAGTACACCCATCATGACTACTCGTCTGATAAGGTAACACAAGACACGTGCATCACAACCATGTGTGCGACATGGTGATCTCATATCAAGACAAACAGTGCATGAGCTTGCAGGTGGGGCCACGTTAGATTTTTTTCTCCAGGTCGAGTAGCCCATCCCACTCATATGGTACCAGAGTAAGGGTTGTTTAAGGCAGCTGAACAAAACACCCATGTTTCTGGAAAAGTGAATTATTCAAACAGCAAAGAATTCCTCTCACCACATCGCAATGATGCTCCCCAACTACTTCTGCTTCTGATCAGAGATGCACATATTGTCAGCCACCAAGGGACACGATCAACTGGTTAAGGTAAAACAAAAAACTGATACGCAAATCTGTGGTATTGAGCAGAATATTTATTGTAGCCCATCTTTAAAAGCAAAACAATGTACCCAGTACATCCGATGAGATATTATTATTGTTGTTGTTGTTAGTAGTAGTAGTAGTAGTAGTAGCAGCAGTAGTAGCAGCAGCAGCAGCAGCAGCAGTAATACTTTTGTGCCATCAAAATAGCGTTATTTTGAAATGAATCAGCAGAAACATGCTATTTAAAGCTTGCATTGGACAGTGTTATGACATACACTTGATAGATGACTATTTGAAGTTCTGGTCTTGTCCCAATTTTCAAAAGCAATATTTTTAAAATAAAAGACACAGAATGAATTATAATACTTCTACATAGTATTATTTAACCGTGAAATATGCATTCAATACAATAAACTAATTTTATTGAATATCCATTTCCTGCACAAAATTGCTACCATTAATATATATGAAATTCTATGTGTCTAAAATTTATCTACTGAAACGTACATATTTTTTTTACAAATTGAACATTTCCAATAGTGCTTAATTACATTCTAAAGAGAATTATATATTACTGAGTTTTATTGTATACATACTCCAACCAATCGTATTAGAAACGGCTAGAGTCGCATAATAGTTTCTTATAGAAACACTGATGATAAACCGGCGTTATCTCTCTCACTTAAATGAGATGAATCGGTAATCCTCTTTTACTGCGTGCCTCAGGATTATGTAAATATTACGTAAACCAAGATTAAAAGCAAACACTTTTCCGTGGTAGGAAATAAAATAATAAATGAACAAACACAGACGCGCGCGCGCGCACACACACACACACACACACACACACACACACACACAGTGTCATTCAAGGATATCCTGCATATTTATAAACAATCATAGATCTATGTATATATCACGGTAACATTAGCGTGTGGATTAGACTATCGGATTTTGTTATACACGGCTTGGCTCAATGCATTTCACATTGTTTTACATTCAAATGAAGCTACACCGTTACCTAAGCATGCAAGCTGAGATTCCTATTATGTCGCTTTATATTAGTTTGGTGTTTAAATGTATCAAATAGTCTGCTGTTCACGTTGCTCCAGATCACACATCTATAGAAATAAGTTGCGATGTCACTGACGCCAAGCTGAATTGTCCTTTGCCCTTCCCTTGGATAACATCCGTAGCATGTAGAGGGGAGGCTGGTCTTCCAAAAACAACTTTGCCCGGACCTCGAACTCAGGAGCTAATTTCTAAATACAATCGTATGCTTATTCATGACGAAAGAGGGTTTTTACATTTTTATTCCGTCGCAAACTTACCCATTTGCAGCTGAGTCTATTCAAGCAAAATTCTGCTCAAAAACCCAACGCCCAGCTGGTCTGGGATTTGAAACTACGACCTCACTATCGGCAACACACTACAGTAACCATCTGGCCGCATATTTTCACATGCATCTACGATGGATTAAAAAAAACTGTTTAATTTACACCGCAAAAGGTGTTGAACACTTCACCGTCATTTTTAGTTGTGTTACTGAAATACGTAGAATAAAAATTATATAAATGAGTCAAGAAGCGAAAGATACTAGACATGTCTAGTTTTCTTGATTGGCAAGCGCGTCTATGCGGTTAGATGTTTGGTTCTCAACCATGATGTTTCAGGCTCAGTTCTGATGCGTAGAACGTTATGCAAAACTTTCTACATAAACCTAAAGTCAAGCGACGACTTCTTAGTATAAATACATAAATGATGAAGGGACGTTCGGTGTGTTCCTTGTTTTGTTTTCCATTTATTTCTTTCGTTGCTTCAAAAAAAAAATGTTCTTATTCCATGCCCAGTGCCCACATATACATGCGTATATATATATATATATATATATATATATATATATATATATATATATATATATATATATATACATGCGCTGCAAGGGCTGTATGGTAAGGGCCTTGCTCTCCAACACCGTAGTTCCAGGTTCAGACTCACTGCATGACACCTTGAGCAAGTGTCATCTACTACAGCCTCGGGCTGACCAAATACGGTGGATGGATTTGGTAGAGGTGAACTGAAAGAAGCCCGTTGTATATATATATATATATATATATATATATATATATATATATATGTGTGTGTGTATATATATATATATATGTATATATATATACTTATGTGTGCATATATATGTGTGTGTGCATATATATATGTGTGTGCATATATATATGTGTGTGCGTATATATATATGTGTGTGTGTGTGTGTATGTGTGTACTATGCGCTTGTTTATTGTATGAATATGCACGTACACTTGAGGGTGTGGGACTGTTTGTGAGTGTATTTGTCTGTGATGCGTATACATATGTTAAAATGTATGATTGCATGCATACATTTATTGTGTGCATAGATAGAATTACATACATATATATGCAGAGGCCATGAATAGGCCGGCCCTTTAGAGCTTTAGTTTTCACTAAAAATGGTTCAAATTGAGAGGAAATTTCTGAGTTCATTCGCTCATATGCATGAATCCGACAAAACATGCGATTACTGGAGAATGTATTTCAAGACGAGGCAATGACTCAAAACAGCGGAAATATAAAGGAAACCGAGAGGAATCTGGGTAATTTTGTATGAGAGAGGCAAAACAAAGCAGATACCAGCACCCTGCACGTCTGTGTGTACCAAGTGGAAAAAAAAAACATTGTTCATCAGGAGAACCTAAAGAAGACAAAAGTGAAGACATGTGAAGAGAACTTCAGCAGAAACGTAAGGATCCACCTGGTAAAACGAATGAAGACAAGGGAATCAATAGGCCGGCGAGCCGAGAATGGATGCCGGGTGAAGGTGTAGACAAGGAAAACGAAATAGAGAACTTGTAGAGGCAATGGTTCTGGGTAAAATGTAGCCAAACCAATCTGCAATTTCTATGCAAAGAGTACCTTGTGGCATAGTGACATTGGGACAGGCTGCAGATTTTTTCTTCCCAAATACCATGTGTGTGGTATACGCTTCACTCATCTGTAGAGACAGGTCACAAGATACAATGCCACCACCATGGAAAGTCATGGATGGTGCATGCACAGCTCCTAAGAGGAAATATGCATACATACAAACACACACATATATATATATATA
>NC_069001.1:29305531-29309741 GCF_001194135.2 Octopus bimaculoides
ACTGCGTAGGATGAGGCTCTCGTTGATAGGCCACTGATGTTTAATTGGCCTATTAATTGATGTTAAATAAATAAAAAAAACAAGTATAAAAATCTGGTCGTTTAAGCAACATTTGGCACAATGGAAATTGTCAAGATTTTATAATAAAACACATCAAATAAAAATAAATATCTGTTAAAATTAAGGCATAAAACGTCAATTGGGGAGATAATATCGGCAGATATGGAAAAGGAAACATATAGAACAAAAGTGTGATTAGCAAGTAAAAAGAAAAAAAACCTGCAAGAATATAAAGAATTAAAAGGGACATCACTTAACTTAACGGAGAAACTTGGTTGACCGAGGTATATCCAAAGGCAAAGATAGATATGCTATGTGCATCACATGACAAAATAGCGTCCGCCACGTGATCACAAATGCCAAACTAACGTTTAGAACTGAAACACGTGAGATAGGAGACAGCTTTTCTTATTTTATGCAATTTTAAATTTAAGATACGTTTTTTTGAAGTTACCGGACCTGAAGAGTGTCCTCATATTGGGTAGTATCTATCTGGTTCGATTCATCGTAGATTGACCAGATACTTCCCACTGTTATGTGGCCATGTAACGCGTGTGGTCTTTCTCCCACTTCCATTTCTTAAACGCAACCTATTTTAATTCTTAGTCCAATATTTCATAAATTTTTATGTATTATAAATTCTCCCTTGGATTTTCAGCTTTTTAAACAAGATTTGTATAGTACACTTTTCTTGATGGTGTCTGATCTACTTCTTCGTGCGAGTTTCACCATGGGGGTTCTTCTCTAAATTATTAATATATATATATATATATATATATATATGGCTTTGTGGTAAGTAGCTTGCTTACGAACCACATGGTTCTGGGTTCAGTCCCACTGCGTGGCACCTTGGGCAAGGGTCTTCTACTCTAGCCTCGGGTCGACCAAAGCCTTGTGAGTGGATTTGACTGATCCCTGAACCGTGTGGTTGGATGCAAACGTCTTCCGCACACCTATAACGGCACCTATGTATGTATGTAAACCACCCCTACAATATGCAACTGTTAAAATTATACAACTCTCATCGACATTCTATTATTGATAACCTTATTTATAAAACAAGATATGCGCCGTTGTTTTAACCAGCTTAATATTAGTTAGGTTTTTTTTTTTTTCTTTTAGAATTCTTTCTTATAAAAATATTTCTTTTATTTCTGTTTGCAGTGTTAATGATTAATGTGAAACAATATATTACACTTAAGTGTTTATTAACATTGAACATCAGACTTGGCACCATTTTGATATGAAGTAGAAACATAACAAGATCGCTGGACGTTTAGGTAAACATTTTAGAATTTCTACCTCATACTGTCCTGTCTTCTTTTAAACAGCAATGCACTTTTCATGTACGAACGCATGATCATTTTGAAAATAGTTTCAGAAATGTGTCATATGCTTCGATTAACATTATTTTTTTTCAAAATTTATGTGAGCAGGCATTAGAGGATTTCCGATTAATTGAATGGTGACAGATATTAGAGTACAGTAAGGTTGTAAGTACTACCATGGCATGGTCCTAACTACTGTTTGAGTGTGTAGAAATCGTTTACAGGGGTCTCTGGCTTAGAGATCAATTGTGTTGGAGAATTTAAACTGAGTGGGTAATAAATGTGTAAGGAAAATTTCAGGAAATAAAAACCAAATAGAAATGAATCCCAAGCAATGGGATTTGAAGCTTTGAAATGACTGTAACAAAATTCAAGAAAACCCGATCGTTTCATTTTATTATTAACTTGTTTCCCAATGCTGAAAATCAAATTACAATTGGAAATTGTACGGTTAATAAGAATTCATAGAAATGTGTTTAAAATCCATCATACTCTGCCATTCCGTAACAGAAACCTATAGAATATATCAATTCTTCTTAACGTGAGAAATTCCATACTGTGGTACACAAAACGTGGCATATATCATCGATTTGTGTGGTTTCAGTTGCGTAAACCGATTCATGCTAATATAAATATTGCCGTAGTTCATGTGAAGTAGCTTTTCATTCATACTATATGTGGTAACTTTGATGTCATTGATATCACCGTCATATCAGTTTGAATTTGTACTATAAATGATCGAGGTAACAAACATTTCATTCGGGTAAAAGTTGGGTATTTTATGATGCAGTATAAATACAGGCATAAATCTCATTGAATAAATATTGAAAAAAAAAAACATCATCTCAGGAACTAAAGCAAAACTGTTTTCTCTTCAGGCTCCTCTAATCCTCGTTATATTATGACATTATTTAACTTTATTGACATTTACACTGTACTTCCCAGGTTCAACACACAATTAATTCATGGTTATATATTTTATTCATTTTGATTTCTTCGTATAAGGCAGTAAGGTGGCTGAATCGTTAGAACGCCGGCCAAATTGCTGACCGCTATATCTTCCGACTTCCAGTTTATCATTTCATTAGCTGAGTCCTGGGGTCAATATAAACGACTTATTCTCTCTCTGAAACTGCTGACCTTGCGTGAAATTATACTAACATCTTTGTGTGAATAAATTAGCTATATTATTTGGGTGTAATGATTTATATGCTTATATCAGGAAAATACTTCACTTCACGCTTTTCTAGCCTGGTCAAATGATAAAAAAGGAGTAAAACTGCAACGGATCAGCGTTCCGTTCGTAAGTGGAGTATATGAGCCACAAAATCTGATTTTATGAACCTATAGTTAGGTAAGGATCTTTACTGGGTTTTTTTTTTTACATCCAAAATATATTAATATATATAGGCGCAGGAGAGTTGCTTGCTTATCAACCACATGGATCCAGGTTCAGTCCCACTGCATGGCATCTTGGGCAAGTGTCTTCTACTATAGCCTCGGGTAGACCAAATCCTTGTGATTGTATTTGATAGATGGAAACTGAAAGAAGCCCGTCGTATATGTGTGTGTGTGCGTGTTTGACCCCTCCCCATCATCGCTTGCAAACCGATGTTGGTGTGTTCACGTCTCTGGAACTTTGCCGTTTGGCAAAAGATAGCGACGGAATAAGTACTTGGCTTCCAAAGAATAAGAATATGTCCACGGAGGCAGTGAGGTGGCTGAATTGTTAGCTCGCTCGGGAAACATCTGTCATCCATCATTAGATTTTGAGTTCAGATTCCGCCGAGGCTGACGTTCCTTTATATTCTTTCAGACATGTGTATGTGTTTCATGGATGGGTAGTTCGGTGTATTCAAATTTGAAATATATTTGTTTCTAATAAAGCTAGTTACTGAAATTTGAAATCGCCATAGAAAAATAGAAAATTACGTTGAGGCTGCAAAAATACACATTTAATTCGACGTGTTCCAAACTGCATGATACAAAACTTGAAGGGTCTGTGAGTCTAATAATATTCAGTTCTATCTTTCCGTAGCCGTAAAATTTGAATATGTGTGCGAGATAAATATTACTATTGGGTGATTATCAAATAGAAATATATGTAAAGTACTGTCAACATTCCAAAAGCGGCTAGAATCAATGAAACCATGTGAAAGTAGTAAATAAACAACTCCAGAACGCGGATATGTCTCCCATAAAAGCACAATGCGAATACATAAAAAGCTATTTCGACACACCATAATGTAGAAGCCATCGTAACCTGTGAGATTTTAATATTCGGTGAACACGTACTCGAATATAATTCTAATGTATTCGACAATGAATTAAACGTAGCAATAATATGCACACCAGGAGCAGGAAAAACTACAAAATTGCAATGTGAATAAATAATAATTGTATACCACCTTATATATAAGTGACATCATATATTCATCATAGATATGTGCATGTGTGTGTAAATGTGAATGTATTGTGGGCGTGTGTGTGTTTGTGAGTGCTTGTTTGTGTGTGTATGTGTCTGTGTTAATAACTTTACTTAATTCAACAAGGCATTTATTGCACCTGATTTGTTTTAGTAAATTTCGCGTATTTTGAAACTTTCAGCAGTGGATATGCTAGAGCCCGAACGTTGGTCAAATAAATCCACTTGCTTCAATATTTCTTCTTAAAACATAGTACTTATTCTCATCCTATCATTCTCCTTCTCTCTCTTGCACAATGTATCACAACCCCTCACCACCTCTTGTCTCTTTGTCTCTCTCTTATTATATATGTCTGTGTGTATATATATATATATATATATATATATATATATATAT
>NC_069001.1:29310604-29311419 GCF_001194135.2 Octopus bimaculoides
TAGTACACCTGTTTGGATGGATGGATGTACGTATGTATGCATGTATTCCTGTAAGTAATCTCCGGTAGTCACTTAAGTCATACAATTACGCAGACATGTAACATTTATCGTATTTCCATGTATGTGTATATATGTTTTGAATTGACAATAAGCGAATAGCTTTTCTTGTCAGAAAATGCTTCGAAAGTGTCGATAAACATGTCAAGAAACACAGGTTATATAATGGTAATAAAAAACATACTTTGAATTTTTTTTGTTTTTCTCTTTGCAAATACTAATATAAATAATCAACATGGTCACCATTAAGACTAACTCAGCAAGATATTTATCTATTTCCCGAGCAACTTGATCATACACTTACTTATATTATGCAGTTTGAATATAAATATGTCTGAAAAAAACTAATATTGAAGACATAAATTGTTGATAATTAAATGATAAAAATGTAGGGAACGTTATAATTAGATAATTAATCGATAAAAATGGAGGGAATGTTATAATTAAATAACAAAATCGTTATTAATTGCAAGGTAAATTTACCTACTTTTAATGTGATAATCAAATCTTAGGCACATACATGCATATACATACATATTATTAAATGGTATTCAATGATAAATGGTCATATACTTACTATTGTCACACTCAAACAAATTGCTTACACCTAACGAAAGCATTTCGACAAAAGTGGAATCGATGCAATTTGAATATAAATTTGGTTTGAATAAGCAAATATTTATATGAAATAAGCTATGGAAACACCCATGTGATCATGCAGATATATATATATATATATATATATATATATATATATA
>NC_069001.1:29311774-29314796 GCF_001194135.2 Octopus bimaculoides
TATATATATATATATATATATATGCGTATATGTGCGCGTTCTCATGTATGGGTCTTGAAAATATGTAGGATATATTTTTAGAATATTGTTTGATTATGAATACGTATTAGCTCGTCTTTTATGCCAAAGGATGAAGAATATTCTCGTATCTGGTTGAGACGTGTAATCTTATTCTAATGCATAGCAGGTATCTTCATTGAAGTTGAGCAACTACATAATAAACGAAAATATAACGACTATCCTTTGTAAGGATTAATAAAATATAAATATAATCTCATTATATCTGTCATAAAATAGAATTACTGCATTTCTGAATACTCTTTGTATTCTTGCGCTATTTTACAAATATTTCCCTGCTGACTCTGCATACCATACAATATTCTATAGAAATATTACTTACTTTTGTATTTGGAACTTTGGAAATATAAAATTATATAATATACAGATATCCAGAAGCCTGCTACATCTGAATTTAATTGCATACGAGTACATTTCAAATTATGGTGCGGATTATGATTTATATCTCAGAAAAACTATTCATTTCCACATTGTGCAATATGTAAGGCTTTCAAAATTAAATATTTTCTATAGGAATGAAATTAAACACGTTATAGGATGTTATCAGTTATTTCTTGCTGGAAATAAGCAAATTACGTTGGTATTTCAATAGAGCTATTCCAATTCTAATATCCCTACTTTCCTCTGCAGTATATAAATTCTATTGTAGTGGAACGTGTACTGGGCCAAGAGGCCGTAAGATATAATCTCTAATGTTGAAACAACAGAAATTTCATCTGAGATTATCTAAACAAATAGTCATCAACGGACCGCAGAATTATAATTCTGCTGAATTTCAATTTCGAGAACTTTCGTTATTGCATATTATACCTGTTACCATGTCATTCCGAATATTTCTGTAGAGACGTAATGAATGGCAGACGACAGACAGTATTTATATTGTTTACGTGTTAACATTTTGGGGAAACATAACGTTATGGTCGAGATACTGTCATTATTGCTGGAGTAGTAGACACGATATAAATAAAACGATTTAACAGATGTGCCAAAGTTCATACATAGATGTCCCTCAAACACACATTGATTGTAAGGTGGTTCAAACTATGCAGAGAATTTATTTCTGCTGTACCTGAATGATATATGAAGTGTATATCTTTAAAGTATTTAAATGTTCATATTAATAAATATGAGACCGAGAGTAAAACTTTCTCTTCATTTTTACATATACATTATAGTTTATAAAATTAGCAGCTATATTTTCACAATTCTGTTGTCGAACATTGTTTAATCAGCGCTATGGTATCAAATTATTGAAGTTTCTCTGCGTGATTCCGACTGCAATATATAATAAAATTTCGCAATACCCGGCACCTTTTTTTTTAGTTTAACATCATATAGTAACATCATAATACTTCGTGGAGAGACTTTCATCATACTTTCCATGAGCAAAGTAATATGATGTAGCTTCACGCAAATTTTAACGATATCTAAATTCAATATGTACAACGCATAAGTACACAATCTAAAATTGTAATATGCAAAGTAATATGTGACAACTTGGGAGTGAAATACAGATTACAGTACGTGGTATACGAAAACTAAACACGTATTTGCCATAAAGTAATTACGCCTCTGCGTAAAATGATCATGTATGTTTGGATATAATGATGATTACCGCACCACAATATACCATATATTTCATTGAAAAATGTGATATGAAGTAAAGTAAAACATTTTAAAGTTTCAAGATGTTAAATTCGTGCCCATGAGCTTCATCGTTCGTTTACTACTCTTCAACTGAGGACAAAATATTTAAGAGTTCCCCAATCATATTATATTTAGCAACAAATCCACTCGACATATCTCTTGCAATGTCGTCTCAGATCTCGTGAGTCTGTAGACTGTAAGGCAATATAGTTGGCGGTATTTGACCGCTAGTGCGGCTATTCGTAATCAGATTTAATCTTTCAAATTTATTTCTAACCAGCCTTTAATTGTGTACGTTGAGTGTGCAGACAGCTCTCCAACACATACACAGATGTTGCGATTGTCACAATGCAATGCTGTTATTTCCCTTTTTGGTAGAGGAGTGAGTGTGTTGTGTCTTTCGACAGATAGGCTTTTAAGGACAGTTTTTTGCATTGTCCGGGGCAACTTATATTTTTGTCGCTTTTCCACTTCGTGTATGGATGTACAGATTTTTCTTAGCTCTCGACTGCTTATTACTGAAGGTATTTCAACACTATCGCCCTAATAAAATTTCTTACTCTCACGCAGGTACACACACTAATTTCTACCTCAATACACGAACGAGCAAGATTATGCTAAAATTTTAAACCAACATTAAACATTAAGTCATTTGCCTTCTTATACAGAAAATCGTACATATCGTGTAGGAACTATCTTTATCTATGGTATACTCTCAAGAAATCATGACAAATATATGAATCACAAGGTACAAAGAATGTAAGAAATTAACAAAAATGATGGCTGCTGTTATCTTCATATGGTAAACTAACATGCATTAAAACCAAAGTAATGAAGAAAGCTGAGATTCAATAACAATGATTGTATATCGAAACAGAATTCATTCTCTTCCAGTATAGATAACATATCTTCATGCACAGCAGTGGTACTGAGATAAAGATTTTCCGTGTAATTTCTTAAGTTTTGCATTGCATTTCCTTGAATAACCCAGTGTGTGGAGACAAATTGTATGGCCATATGAAAGGTTTCACAACATCTTTCGACATATCTTATAAAATACAAATGACATGCATTGTATAGGAAGTCTATCAAGGAGATGTCGAAAGCAATTTATTATCATTGACGTTCATTATTGACAGGCGAGAAAGAATTAATTAGATGTAAATAATATGGTAGGAATATGAGATAAATATCAGAAAAGGAAAGCAGGTAAAACTATCTAAAAATATATGTAGGTGTATAATATGTGTCTATTTCTGTGTGCGTGTATTTGTGTGTGTGTATATGTATATATATA
>NC_069001.1:29315733-29316373 GCF_001194135.2 Octopus bimaculoides
TATATATAGTTGAAATTTATAGTAAAGTAAAAGACGAAGACTAGTGTATGAACAAAATCCAGTGTATTACTTTGACGCTGGGGAAAATGAAAAAAATATTTTACGTTTCGAGCATACGATCTTTAACAGAAAGTAATCCAAGAAAATAAACAGAGAGAGAATGAAATTTGTTCATCCTTCAAAAGACTGAACACCGAACACCGAACTATGTGATTCGGAATCAAATTTCTCACCATACAGCCACGCATCAATATGTTGTGTGTGTTAAGTTGTGCACATCGTCTGTGTGTATTTCCTTATAATACAGAGTAGAACATTTCGTACACAGTTACAGAAATAGTTATCTATCTATATGATTCAATGTATATTTTTTTCAATTGATAAAATCTTCTAAGTAATGTTCCCTTCTTTCCGTAGTGAAATATTTCATTTGGAACTGTTATGTAGATAGAGCAATATTTTTTATTTGTATCTAACACATATTGCCAGATATTGCAAACACGATGCAATATATATATATATATATATTTTTCATTTATGAGAAGTAATTTAAAGTATAAGCATAAATATCAAACAAGTGCATAGTGTGCGAGGGAAATTGTACGACTCATTTTGTATATTTGTACCTATGCTATAATAT
>NC_069001.1:29317164-29320019 GCF_001194135.2 Octopus bimaculoides
TATATATATATATATGTGTGTGTGTGTGTGTGTGTGTGTGTATGTGTGTGTGTGTGTGTGTGTGTGTGTGCGTGTGTGTGTGTTTGTCTGTACAATACACACACACATATATGAGTGTGTGTGTGTGCGTGTACATACATTAATTCATTGTGTTCGCTATTGCACTTGGGAAGATATTTTTTTTCGTGCTACTATTAATACGACGTCATTTATATAGTGAAATCTTGTTAATGTTTCCAGAACATCACACCACTGGTGTTTTACGCATATTTTCATTCCACAAAACTATATTCAAAAAATGCAGTGCATTATTTAGCATTTGACGTCGTGGGCGAGAGGAATGTAATACAAAAGAAATATACCATTGTTGATTTTCTTCCACGTAATTACATCACCATAGATGGTCTAGAGCGTTGTTGGACGAAATATTAATATTATATTTAAGCAGGAGCTTATTATCAATGTGATCACAGGAAATATTTTATAGAAATCACTCGACAAGTGCAAAATATAACGTTACATGTTTTACTGTTTGTTGTTCTGAATTTTTGATTGCAAGAAAATAGCTTTTTGTTTGCACTGGAAATCCTTTTCTAATATTTGTAAAGATTACAATGCAGTAATAAACTATTAAATGTCTCCATATTTATATATATATATATATATATATATATATAACTTCATTATTTTTTTTTATGTTACACACTTCAGATGAAAGATACGAGTATAGTATTAGATACCAAAAAATAATTCATATAATCTGAAGAGATATATTATGTAGTGTGTAATATTTAAAAACGAGCTTTCGTTAAAGATTCTGGGAAGAGAGCATCATGATGTTCTTAGTAACACTTATAAGGAAGTAACTGGAGCCCTGACTAGAAGGAACTCATGTTATCAGACGGTACCAAGCGTTCATTGGTTGTTTCGACCCACAACTGTAACACTCTCCCGTAGGTGGGTCATGAGAGGTGGCCAAGTCACTTTCCTCATCTCCTCCCGGCTTCCAGATTAACTCCTCTCTCTAGCTCCGAAGCCAAGATGCTTTTTCAGCTGCCTCTCCCATCCTGCGCACGGCCACCGTTGACTTCCTATCTTTCATTCTAATGGCTGTAAGCATCCTCCATGTGTATTGAGCAGGGAATCCCCTACAGCCAACCTCGACTTGTAAAAGCCTTCTCTGCCATCACTTCTCCCTGCAATCCTGCTGAAGGTTCGCATATCTGGCATGCTTCTGTTCATAGGCCTCATCACGTCACTTTTTCCTATAGGACGGTGCGTTTAATTACGATGATTTTCTTGACATGTGTAGACCACAGAACCATATTTGCCGTATAGTAGATAAAGCAATGTATGAAATTCTATAAAGTTGATGTATTACCTGCAAGTGTATTACTAGTGTCTAGGTATAAGTCATACAACATGAAAGAAAGAAATATACGCTTAGTGAGTTAGACTATACTATGCACATTGCATCCATTGGTTGACATTCGTGGAAAAAATATTCTGTTAAAAAATCTCCATGCTTGAACATCATTTCTTTTGGCCAAATTCGTTAGTGCACAAGAAGAAAAATTATGAATTAACGTTCAAAATGCGCTCAATACCAAATTTGTCACGGCAAACCTTGAAAATCATAATATTTTTGAAAGTATGGATTGTGAAAACTGTCAAGATCACATAAACGACCACGATAAAAAATCAAGTTTAATTGCAAATTCATTTAATCTTCATACATCTATAATATTCATTCATCTACCGATGTATACTTTCGGATAATAATAGATGTGTATACGTGTACGCACACATTTATCTATAATAATAATAATAATAATAATGACAATAATGATAATAATAATAATAATATATATATATATATATATATATATATATATATATATATATATATATATATATATAATAGTAATATAATGGGACGAAGTATAATACAAATGGCACTATATACGTGTGTGTGTGTGTGTGTGTGTGTGTGTTTGTCCGTGTTTGTGCGTGTGTGTGCATCTTTCATGCATAAGCATTGAAGTAGGGAAACACACACCTCATGTGCATACATAGACTGTGTGAGAAACGGATTAACTGATCGACTAATTCAACCGCGGCTGACAAGGTTAATAGATATGAAAATCATAGAAACAACGTGTAAAATATCTCATACTGTTCCTGTAAGGTCAATTCCCCTACTTTGCCTAATATCAATATTCATAAAATTTATTTCCATATTCATAGATTCAGAAGAACCCGGAGTTGATTCTGTATAGGTTTGTATTACATTGCTATCTACAGATATATTGATTACGGAAACTTAAATTGATCTCTTTAAATTCACGTGTGTTAACATATCTGAGACCTCTATAATTGTATACATGTATACTTCTTCATATATATATATATATATATATTCCTGTCTTTCTTTAAGCAATATTCTACATGGCTATTTATGTACAGAACAACATATATTCACCCGCCTGTGGAAACTTTCGTGAAGAAATTCAATGGCAATTTAATGAAATAATTCTGATTTTTTTTTTTTGTCTTGAGAATGAATAATGTGTATATGATAGTGGAACTGAGAGAATTGATTATTGTCTATTAAAATCTCATTTATCACTGCAGTATAAAGATCATCACTTTTAGATATGTGTTGTGTGTACTATTAACTGAAAATATTTATTCAGATAATGGTGATATTCCCATTAGAATGAGGTCGTGATGCATAAAATATCCACCAGATTCTGCAAACTTTTAAAGAAATCAGCGTACACATTAACACATATACGTGAGTGTGTGTGTATATATATATATATATATATATATATATATATATATATATATAT
>NC_069001.1:29323895-29325485 GCF_001194135.2 Octopus bimaculoides
ATATATATATATATATATATATATATATATATATACATTATATATTTATATATATATATATAGAGAGAGAGAGATAGAGAGAGAGAGAGAGAAAGAGAGAGATGGATAGATAGATATGTTCGCGTGTATGTGTGTGCATATATGTATACATTTGTGAACGTGTATTTGTGTGTGTGTATTTGAGTGTATGTAACTATGTATGTGTATACTCGCATACATAGACGTTTCAAGTAATTTGGTCGTTATTCCTAGGAAGTGAAGTGTTCAGGCACACGCTAGGTCATACTGAAATGATAATAGTGATTCAAAGTGTTTCACAAATATACGTACAGTCCAATGAATCGCTATGCATACACCATTTATGAAAACGATGTTAACTGGTCTTGCACACAGTCCAATGATTATGCATAGAGCTCTGTTGGCCAAATACCTGACAAGGATCTTCTTAGAGGTTGATAGTAACTCCTTATTACATTCATGTATTTGCGCTTGTTTTCAGCCTCTCTAACGCACAGACTCCCTAAATGTATATATATAATGGAATGCATAGTTACCGATGTCTAAATGCATTACATAATACCAAAGTTCACATCGAATTAATTTAACAATTTACTACTGTGCTCCACTTTTGTTCTACAATTATATTTGAGACAAGGTCTGCAGCATATATAGCGTAAGCAGGGAAAGAAAGAGGTCGCCATATCCGATTGAATTTGATTATCAAGAAGCTTAAAATACTAAATATCATAAATGAGAGGAAAGTAAGAGGATACGATCTCGAAGATTAGCAGTTCGAGAAGAGAGACTATCGGAATAAAATATAAAATCACGACCAAGGTGTTCACAGTGAAACAATAGACAAGATCGAAAGGTGGGTAGTACATTCAAGTGTCTCGGCAAAGAGTTCTATACGAGAGGGTTTATCTGAGCAATGATACCGGACATTTTTTATAGAAAGTCACATAGGCGATGAGCGAAACACTACAAGCTAGTGCAAAAACGAGGATTGCCGAAGGTGCTAAATCAATTCATTTTAAATTCAATTTGAGTGTTCGTTTTATTCTCTAGCATATTCGTTAAAACGTGAAATGGCTGCTAGGAAAATAATTCATAACGTCGTTTGAGATTTTTGACAATATACTGTACATAGTTTTGCTAAATTTGGATTCTACATTATCAAGCCGTTCTATGATATAAATCTATGAAAGATTAATAACATAAATGACAGTATCTGATATAATATATGTTCATTGTCGACAATAGGATGGACACAATTCAAGTGATATTGCTTGTGTTTGTCAAATAAATACAACCAACCAAGTACGCTTGCGATGTCGTGTGTCTCCTTTTGCATATTCATTGGAGTTTGCAATGCAATAAACATACATACTCAGATACGTGCATACGTATATACATCCATACGTAGGTGCACCCACACACACAGAGACGCATACACACACACACACACATACATATATATTCGTGTATCTAAGTATGTATGCGTGAATGTATGTAACGATATGTATGCTCTTATACATATGCGCAACTATTTACATATATATCTGTACCTATATATATATATATATATAT
>NC_069001.1:29326176-29326858 GCF_001194135.2 Octopus bimaculoides
CATATATATATATATATATATATATATATACACTGTACGTATATACATATATAATAATAATAATAATAATAATAATAATAATAATAATAATAATAATAATAATAATAGTGTTACGCTCAACTTGATTCATTGGGCAAAGAGTTCGTTCAGAAAATGGGTCTTGTGTATTGTCAGAATATATCATCATTTGTAATACATCAATTCTTAATATGGATCTTTATTATAGGTATATTTCTCATACTGATTCTTAGGGGACCGTCTGCGGTTGTGGAGGAGGGAATATATATTGATCAAATTCTCTAAAATTCTAGACAATCAGACGCTGCCATTTGTTTGAAATGGGACAAAATATGTCCGATTCTCACATCAATATAATATAGAATATAGCGGCGACACGATTTTGGGAATTTTAATTGAAAAGCTTGTCAAATGATGAAATCTCAGTGGATTCTAAGAATATATTATAGGTACCCACACACAGGGAGAAGCACAAGCACACGCACAGACACACAGATATGCATAAACACATAATCATATACACATATTTACAAAAAGAGGTCTGTGGAAGATATATATTATTTCAAACTTAAGTGTGGATATACAAACATAGACAACGATGCATGTGTGTGTGTGTATATATATATATATATATATATATATATATATATATATATATATATAT
>NC_069001.1:29327589-29331121 GCF_001194135.2 Octopus bimaculoides
TTTAACGGTTTAGCATTTATCAAAGGTGCAGTAAGCGACAGTTTTGCATGTATATATCTGACTAAAAATATCTTACATAAATGGAGTTAGAATTTTATGCATTATTGTTAAGCTGGAACTTTTGCTTGTGTGAAAAGAACTGGAATAGTGAGATTAATTTTTCGTTTTCTGAAAAAGCAAATTTTGGACTTACCACGCTTTTGCATAATAGCATAGCATTTTTGTTTATCTTAATAACTGACGAGATGCCGGAGCAGATTTCCGTAAACGACACATATTACATTACTGATAAATTCCTCTATTTACATAATATACTGTTACTATTAATATGTATATGTGTGCGTGTGTCTATTTTTCATTCATGTTCTTACAATGTTAGTCTGTTAAGCTATGTATTTATGTATGTATCTATCTATCTATCTATCTGTCTATCTGTCGGTTTGTCTGTCTGCGTCTCTGTTTGTCAGTTTGCATATTTGTCTATCTATTCAAAGTGCCTATTAATCAATCTTTTGTGTGTGTGTGTGTGTGTGTGTGTGTGTGTGTGTGTGTGTGTGTGTGTGTGTGTGTGTGTGTGTGTGTGTGTGTGTGTGTGTGTGTGTGTGTGTGTGTGTGTGTGTGTGTGTGTGTGTGTGTGTATAGCCCATTCGCTGATAATACTAATTTTATCGTTTATCATTTTTCGTGTATGTAATCTATTCCAGACATTAATTACATTTATATAGCAATATTGATAACTTTTCAATCATCGGGTGCAAAATGGAGTAAATTATCAAATTTGGAAAATATTATCTTACAGAAGAAATACAAGGAAATACTAATTCGTAATGTAGACACAGGAAATGCATTTTTGAGATGAATCATGTAATAAGAACGCCGACTGCGCTTGAGAGTGTTTCATTTCTTCATCTTTTTATTACGTTTTGATCCTGAAACGATGAAACGGGCATTTCAGCTCGGTAAGAATACAATTCACAACGTATGGAGCAGATGTAAACCACGGCCGTCAGTACGTGTTAATTCTGTATTACTTCATTTATATATTAGCATTTATTCCTGAAACATTGAAAGGGAAATTTTAATTCGGTGAGATATGGAGTCGGTAGGTAGGTAGTTATGTAGTTAGGTAGGGAGGGAGGAAAGGAGGTATGTAGGTAGGTATGTATGTAGGTAGGTAGGCAGGCAGGCAGGCAAATGGATCGATAGATAGATATTTAGATGAATGTATTATGTATGAACATATCTATGAATGCATATATGTATGTTTGAATATGCGCATTGTGTATAATATCTTTAATGCTTATGTTTATCTATGTATGGCGCGGATATGACATAAATAGTGTTTATTATTAATGAAAATTAAACAATGCAAATCTCGAATCCGATCGGTGCAGCACAAGTAGGATCCACATTTTCGAAATGATGACATATTAAATGTCAGTCGTTTCATTGTTCCTCCGAAACAAATCAATATCAACGAACTATATGTAGCCGAAGGCATGACCGGGAGACATACTAAATGTTTCGGTAAAGATATATTTTCCGAATAATAGAATATTTCTAAGAGGCATTTCAGTTCTGTTAATGATCGTCTTCTACGACATACTGGCTTTGTTTACAATATTAATACCGTCACTTCTGTCGTAGTTATGCATTTATTGTCGGTGGTGGTGCTGGCCCTGGAGGGTGTTGCATTTGCAAGAAATGTGGTTGGTTTTGGTTAGTGTTTATCATATTGAAGATGGTGGATACATAAGAAATGCTTTCTTATTTTCTAATGACGATAAATGCTTCTTCGTAAGGATGTCAACATTCTTTTCTTTCTTTTTTTAGATTGTGTAGTTTGCATCTATCTGCGTTGTTTTGACTGATATTCACACATATGTCGGTAAAGTCTGTCTATTTCTACATATATTGATCATACCTTCTTCTTACCAACAACATTTAATATGCTTTATCACCGAGGTCTCCTGAGGTCGAACATTATCATATACTTTCCCCAAATCACTTTGACATTAAGGTTCACGCCTATCTACATTATCCTTTTCCTAAAAATAAATCGATTTTCTTATTTTATTTATCTCCTAGTTTAGTTGATTTTATTTTACGTTTTAGATTTTTAAACACCGCATTTTTTTTTACCATTTATTAAATTTCTATTCATGCTACTAAAGGTTTCGTCTTTGTAAAAGTTGTTTCAGTTTCATTTCAATGGAGTCTAGTAATTCGTTCTTCTCTGCTTTCTTTAGACTTTTTGTCCCATCTAGCAAGTTTAAAATCTCGGGCAGAAATATATCATAGTGCTACGGAGTGCAGAAAAATTTATTTTATTTGATTGAACTTCTAAAAATAATCTAATCTCAGTCTTACAGTAGATGCATCCTACTCGTTAGCGCCCTTGGCTCTTACTTTCACAAACACAGCGTATTCGAAGAAATCCATTTCATCCGTCCATTTCAAGAGGATGATATGTAGTGCGAGAATATTCGGTTATTTCTAAGCTAGTCAAGACATTTTGCAGAGCTCCTTTGTTGCATCATTGAGTTTCGTTGACGTGCAAGTGGCTGTTTGTCTTTTATTTACGACTCATATCATGCTTGCTGCTGATAGTATCTCTGTCATTGTAAAACCGAGAGCCAACCTGCATACCCAGACAAATCTTCAAAAGTGGTCCATCAACGAAAACCGTCTTCTTGAGTTATTTTGAGCTAAATCATCGAATATGTTTTTCTCATGAGAATACGATAATGTATTGTTTAGATTAGATTTAGTTGCTACTTTTTATAGGTAGACGCACGAGATACATATTCCGTCGTTGGCGAGCGTATTCAATATGGGAATTTCAGTTTATACGTGAAATAATTTGAAAGCCCAAGCTATTAAAATGAAGCGATAAAAAGAAAACGTCTATAAAATTGCCGCTAAACTCCATAACAGTAAATTGTATCAACAAAGAGCCATAATGTCTGTATCTCTATTAATTTTACGTTTATTTTGTGGCTTAAATCATAAAATATCGGTCCACTACCATAACAACTCGTTTCCATAGCGGTTTAATAGGTATTTCATTTGACTTACATTAGCTGCTGACCTGCAGTATGGCAATGGAATTCATGCAATAACTTACATCTAGCCTTTTCATTTACTATGTCAGCATAAACGTCTAAAGTAACTATGATTTGCATATGATTCCTTACATAGATTCTCCATCTGAAGATGGTTAAAACGGACATTGACACTACACCTACAGAACACTTTAATTCTGATTTTAATCTAATTTTCAATGGCTCAGAGTTGATGAAATTGTGTCTAATAAATGTATGAGTTTAACAATATTTATAACACGCTCTTCAACAATAATTTCTTCATAAACTAGAGCGGTGTGAGAAACTTTACTCTCTCTCGGTGAGCTCAAAATAGCAGCCACGTTACACACACACACACATAAATGCACGTACACACACATACACTCGCACATGGAGACACATGCGTATATATATATATATATATATATATATATATATATATATAT
>NC_069001.1:29331131-29334765 GCF_001194135.2 Octopus bimaculoides
TATATATATATATATATATATATATATATATATAATTATACACATACATATATATACACACGCATTTATATAATATTAATAAACAAATAAATAAATAGAGTTAAACGCAAGGTGTGATTCAAATTCTTTTACTTCTGACATAGGCTTCGAAGACAATATTGGTATTATTCCAGAAAGAAAAAAATGGTCTAAAACGATGCAATCTTCTCATCAGGGAAAGAAAGAAACCAAACACATCAATAAGACATTTTAACATAATGCGATGACAGTGTATAATGGGGTGTGGAACACAATTAAGATTAAAAAAAAAAAACTTTGTAGATATAACGATAAAGGTAGCGTACAGAACGAGAAGGAAAGAAATTAACAAAAAAACTAATAGTGGAGAAATATAGAGCGATGAGTGAATTAAAATAAAGCTTAAAAGCGAGGAATTAGATATATTTAGTGGAAGTGAAATGTAAGAAGACAATCAAAGTTCAAATTATATAGAATAGTAAAAATCACTTATAGGAACAAAAGGTATGTTTCTTCCAATGTTTAGAACAATTAACGTGTTCTATAAACATGTTTACAAGAATAGAATATAAAACAGAATATAAAAGAACTCGCTATTACAAAGCGAGCAGAAATGCTTACCTTTGTTGTACAGTAAAGAAACACAGACACGTCCTTTAAAAAAATTTTTTTTTTTTACGTAGGTTGTTCTTATCAGTTGTCCAAAAGAATATCTAATCATTACTGTCCATTTAGGCATATCAATAAACGTAACAATACAGACTTAGTAAATTAATCTGTTATCTAAAAAATCATAATAAACAATTTAATTCGGAATGGAATATTCTCTCTATTTCTTTTAAGACTTATTTTAATTCACTCATCGCTCTATATTTCTCCTCAATTAGTTTTGTACTAATTTCTTTCCTTCTCCTCCTTCTCTTTCTGTATGCTACCTTTAACGTTATATCTACCAAAGGTTTTTTAAAAAAAAACAACTTAATGGTGTTACGTTCATCATTATACATAGTCATCACATTATGTTAAAATGTCTAATTGATATGATTGGTTTCTTTCTTTCCCTAATGAGAAGATTGCAGTGTATGAGACCATTTTATTCCTTCTCAAATAATACCAAAGCTGTCTTCGAAGAATATGTCGGAAGTAAAACAATTTGTATAACACCTGCGTTTAACTCCATTTATTTATTTATCTGTATTATACTAAACATTTCACCTTAACCCGGAGTTTCTACCTACATAAATAGGTTGTTACATCCTTGTTACTTCTGCAATTTTTTGCTACCCTGGTAACTGCTTATTTAATTTTTCGGTGTTATTTGTAAACACGGGAAACACACACACACACACACACACACACAAGGTTGTTATAAAAATAATAACAATGTTTTCAATTTGTGGCGCAAGGCAGGCAATTTCATGGAGGTAGTTAAAGTCAATTACAAAGACACCACTTCTAAGGTGGTTCTCGTTTTAGACACCGAAAGGAGCAAAGGGAAAGTCGACCTCGACAAAGTTTGAACTCGAAACGTGAAGGTGGGCGACATGCCAGTAAACATTTTGCCCGCTACGCAAACAGTTCTGCCAGCTCCTCGCTTTAATGATAATAATAATATGAGAAAAATGAACCATTTCTGCATATAATTTCTACTGATTGCCAGTATGTTGGTTTTAAAAATGGTTTTAAAAATGATCAAGATGGTTATGAACATGAGGATAAAGCCAACATATTAATAGGTGCGCACGAAAATACATACAGGCATACACATATACATATGTACAGATACATACATATATATGGACTTATTTATGTATCTACACATACACAAACACACACATATGTGTTAGATATGGATGCACATATACAAATATATATATATATATATATATATATATATATATATATATATATATATATATATATATATATATATATATATATATATATATATGGATGTATGTGTATATGCAAGTGTGCACGTGTGGTTGTATGCGTGCATGTGTGTGTTCGTGTGTGTTTGGATAGTTTCAATATAGTTCATTATTATGACCGTTTCTTTTATAAATTCAGAAGCAGGCATATTATGTATCAAAACCTTTCACCGCTTTCTCTGTTTATGCGTATATTTCCTTGATTTTTGCTTTGATGTGAATGCATCTACATTATTAACAGCGTATAAATCTTTTAGATTCAGTTTCTTATTTGTATTTTATTGATGTAACGGGCCGATGCAATGGAAGAAAGGAGACTGAATGCTTTGCAATATATAGTCACATCCATTTTTCTTTTCAGCACAAATCCCAGTAGGTTAAAATTTATTCATATAGTTGCGTTGATCTAATCGATTATGCAAGTCTCCGCCAAATGTAGAACTTTGTGCCAATGTCAAAAACGATTAATTTTTGTTGTTTTATCAGAGAGAATTTTGTCTTTGTTGGAAAACTGAGAGGTTGATCTTGTACAAATACCAACAAAACCTTGAGTTCATTGTATTGCTAACGAAGCTATGTTGACCTTTTAATATAAAGTTTTTGTCTGTTAAGTCCTTCCAAGTTTCTTTCACTTTCTTTATGTATTTCTACATTTCAATGTTTGTTTCTTTCTTTAGTAATGGTATCGATTTCGTCTTTGAAGTGGAGCGCACAGAAGGGAAAAAATCAATAAATTCACTACACGTTTAAACATACATAAAAACAAACAGAATAAAATTCTACACAGTTTCACCTTTAACATTGTCAGGATCAGACAAACTAATGAACAGATAATTGAAATGCAAAGGTAATCACTGAGACACAAATTAAAAGTGAATAATTAAAAATTTGAATTAAAAAGAAAACAAATAATACGATAAGATGCGTGAAATTGTCTCTAAACCAAACAACAAAAATAATATCTAATGGGGCGTTAACTAGGTAGTTGACTAGAGTCTAGAAATGACAGTTACATCATATATCAAACGCCAGTGAATGTAAAATCAAGTGAAACTCATAAACAGTTGAGACTTCACTCTACAACAAGAGATACGCGCAGCTACAAAATATTTTGAACATGGGTTTGTTCAAGAAGCGGTGAGTTGGAATTAAACGTCATATCTCAGAGATTACATCGTTAACGTAGAGGTAAAAGAAGTATATAGCAGATATGATTCTATATTCATATGCATAAGTGTGTATGTGAGTGTCTATATTGTTTGCTATATCCAAATGTACTTTTCAAATGGGGTGGTTATGCCACACTGATATAGGCTGCAGCTGAATATATATATATATAGATAAATATATATATATATATATATATATATATATATATATATATATTCGTTTATATTTATATAAAGGGCATTATTACAGAAAAATAATAACGCCACACAGTGAGCTTCTCAAAATAACCACATTTAGTACGCAATGTGAGGAAAAAACAACCAACAGAAGATTACCAACTTTCTTTTAAATAGACTTAACTGTGTCGTCCGATTTTGCGATTACTAGAATGAATCTACATTTCGTTCATCAGCACAATATTGTCCCAGTCCACTGTGTGGCGTTATTATTTTTCTGTAATAATGCCCTTTATATAATTATAAACGAATAATTATATTCTTGGGAATAGATATTTC
>NC_069001.1:29334827-29336756 GCF_001194135.2 Octopus bimaculoides
TATATATATATATATGATTAAGGGATCAGCAACAGTTGCTTGGTAATCTGGCTAGAATGGCTGCAGATTTCTCAATAGTTCAGCATAGATGTTCTCTTTTTCACTGATCTTCAGCTTTGTTAACATCCGCTGGGCAGCTAATTTCCACAACTGTGCGCAGTTTCTTTTCTCTATCCCAAATCATTAATCAGGTCTGTTTTGCTTACATTTATTGAGGTCTTCCCTGGCACAGTCCACCAGTACATCTTTTTATTAAGAGTGGCTATGGCCTCTACCCTATTGTGGGCTCTTATTTCTTTGTCTTCGGGGTTATCTTTCTGATGGATGTCAGTATAGTGTCTCAGCTACAACATCAGGTCTAATCGGTAATTAAAGTATACATGTATGAATATATGCATGCATGTATTTATATATTCATACATGTATGTGTGCATGCCTACATAGACATTTGTATGTACGCATGTATATGTGTTTATGTATGTATTATGTATATATTAAGTATGCCATAAAGACAACACGAACATAACTAGTTTTAACAAATATATTAGTTTAAAGGTGTGTGCGTGTGTTTATGTGGATGTGTTTTCGTTTCTGTGTATCTTTGTGTATGTGTGTGCGTGTGTGTGTCAATGTTTGCACGTATGTGATCCGTCACACGCTCAAATTGTATGAGATAAATTAACATAATTTTGCGCTTGATAAATATTTACCATTTATATGCGAATATGAAGTTAGATTTAATCTACTACGCATTCTGCCTTACATGAGCTATGTAGTTGACTGCGAAAAATACAGGGTTTAACGTGATTTGGATAAACGGCCTTTCAGAATTGTTCGAAATTTTACGCGGCAGCTCATAGATATTCAGATCTATCTCTACCATGTCAACTGTTCAATATCCAAATTTGTGAACAGATATTATGTAGCATATATTATTCAGAGGATGCATTTTCTTTTTTTTTCTGTTTGCATCGTTTGATATTCCACCAAAGTCAGTTTTAACTTCGATATGTTAAAGGTTCAGAAAATAAAATGAATTGAGATGTTGTATGGACGCAAGCGATATTTACCAATGTGCAGAATGACAATTTGCCAGAATAAACTTAATCAACACATTCAATTAATTTGCCAGTGAAAAGACGATAAAAAGATCAGTCTCTGATTCATCAAGAATGGACGTATGCAAATATGGGGCTAACTACTCCTTTTTGTATTTTTTTTAAACGTTTGATATTCCACGAAGGTCAAATTTGACTTCAATATTTTAAAGGTTCATGAAATAAGATCAAGCCACATGCCATATAGATGCAAGCGATGTTTACCAATGTGCAGAATAAGCGTTTGCGAGAACAAACTTAATCAACACCTTCCATTAATTCGGCAGTGAGAAAAAAAAGATAAATAGATTAAGCTGCAAGTAATCTACAAAGGATGTATGCAAATATGTCGCTAACTTCTCTCCAAAATGTTGCAACATCGAAATTATTTCTGTGCAGGGCAAAAGCATATATTCTCATTTCATATATATTCAATCGTTTGATTTATGCTTTGACACGTAATCCTGCCACTCAATCAAGTGAAGCGCTTCGAAACCAAAGAAAGTTGGATTTTGACATTATTGATTGATCCACACCGCTACGAATTCCAGTTCTGTAGCAAGTAGATTGACGGTATGGAGGACTATGATAAAGTAACAAATGTATGTTTTACAAGCAGTATATAGATCACGTAGATCACTTCCATCATACGAATAGAATCGTGTATCGACATAATATTACTAAAATTAGAATTGCTAATATTATAAGTAAAACGCCTTTTTTTTTTCTTTATCGAAATGATTCAACGACGTAATTCTCACATTTCATATTCATGCATACAAAAACGGCTACATAAGTCCATACAGACTTACACACACGCACGCACAACCAC
>NC_069001.1:29337082-29338623 GCF_001194135.2 Octopus bimaculoides
TATATATATATATATATATATATATATATATATATATGTATATCACGTACGTAACGCTCGTGAGTGACGGCCAATTTGGGCACAGCTTTTCTTCGCTGCTCAAATACATGCCAATTAGAACTCAATCCTGTTATCATACAACCTGTTTTTGTTATTTATACACTTATTTACATAATAAATGTTTTCTACACTTGTCTAAGTCTAAACGCATTTTTTGAAGAAACAGTTTCGGGACAACTACCTTACTGATGACGACGTACGAGGCAGAAATGTACTTTCTGTAGTTCTGACTTCTGTCAGTTGTAGTTTTGCTTTTAGCATTGAATTGTGGATAATACAGGACTCACACATTTAACTCTTAATTACTTTAATGATGTGCTCCTTCTTAAAGCGGATCTAATTTCATAATTTCAATAATGAAATTTATTTTGCCTCTTATGTTTTTTTTTGTTAATATAAATGTATTCCTTATTGTTCAAATACATATATCGGGTCATTAAAAGGTATTTTTCTAGGTCCGTTTCATTTAATCTCCTTGCAAGGCTTTGTCACCGACCGTGTATATATATATATATATATATATATATATACAGAGAGAGAGAGAGAGAGAGAGAGAGAGAGAGAGACATATGTTTATACAAATATATACATATATACACATACACATATATAAGTATGTATCTATGTATCTGTGTGTATTTAGGTATTATGAAAAGTGTGAAGGAACTTTTGTATGTGGACGTAATTTGTGTGGGTTGCCATATGTGGCAGTCAGCCTGCGTGTGAATTAATTTGTTTGCTACAGAGTGTTCAGTTGCTTATCCGTGTAATCGTTCTTCACAGTGTTTAGTTGTTTTAGTTTTCTCGCTTTTTCCTTTGTTTCCTGAAACTATTGTTGTCTGTCCAGTTCATTCCTAACTATTCAACATCACAATGAAGAGCATAATGAATGTTTCCGGTTTAACACTTCAATAGTATTACAATATGTTCCAAATTTCAAAGATTATTATCGATTTTTTTATATGGCTACACGGTGCTGACTTGTTATTTTTATTATGCTAGCCGATTTCTTATTTCTATTGTGCTGACTGACATACGGGTGTTAAACATTTTCTGGCTTCAGGAAAAATATCGCAGAAGGTCTAGTTGGAGGGCCAACATTCCGTGAGCTTGTACAAGATTTTTAAAAATCTGAAGGATCTCCGCATCAAATGTGCGAGCGTGAAAGGGGAATTTGTTGAATGAAATGGTAATTAAATGATCCCCTTGTATTTTTATTTATAGAAAGATGGGAAATTTCCCACACCCCTCGAAAAAATATGGATTGAATGAATATATATATATATATCGGCTTTTGAATTTGTTCTCTCCTCTATATAATTTTATATACTTGAAGCTCTATCAGAGCGCCACTCGGTTGAGCTTTATAAAGTGGTTACCTATATCACTTATTTCTTCATTGTATATGTGTGTGTGTGTGTGTGTGTGTATATGTGTGTGTGCGTGTGTGTATGTGTGTGTGTGTGTGTGTGTGTGTGTGT
>NC_069001.1:29338758-29340924 GCF_001194135.2 Octopus bimaculoides
ATATATATATATATATATATACATTGGAAAATAATATACGTAAGTATGTGTATTATTATGTATATATGTATGCATATAACATCAGAGACAATCACTATGGATTTGACACAAAGATGGCAATACACTTTAAAACATACAAGTTTTATCTTCATCTCTTCGCCTACTACAACCATCCACTCGATCTCATTGCACGAAACTTTGAAGCTAAACTTCAATCTGTTATAAAGATATTTCGACAATAAAGTACATGTGTACTCTCGTACACGCATACGTACACATCACATACTCACATACACACAAACACGCACAATCACACACAGAGGCACAAACACACATACACACATATATAATTCAAATTGAGCTACATGATAGAAATATGAGCAATGAAGCAATGGAGCTTAATGAGGAGAAAGATGTAAATAAATTTAGGATTTATTGAAAATAACGCGAAATCTTACAAGTGTTTAAACTATGGAAACATATAATAGACAATAAGTGCTGTAAAGTTCTTTTGGAAAAAAAGTCTTTTTAATTTAATCAAAAATGTTCTCTCCGTAAAGTCTAATAAATACTTAAAGAATTTATATTTTATGAATAATATTAAATTCTTTTATTATTTTACTTGTTTCAATCATTTGACTGCGGCCATGCTGTAGCACCGCCTTCAGTCGAGCAAATCGACCCCGGGACATATTCTTTTGTAAGACAAGTATTCTATCTTTCTCTTTTGTCGAACAGCTAAGATATAGGGACGTAAACACAGCAGCATCAGTTGTCAAGCGATGTTGGGGAGACAAAAGCAGACATACAAACATATACACACATACATATTATACG
This sequence comes from Octopus bimaculoides, assembly GCF_001194135.2. Classification (NCBI taxonomy): domain Eukaryota; kingdom Metazoa; phylum Mollusca; class Cephalopoda; order Octopoda; family Octopodidae; genus Octopus; species Octopus bimaculoides. The sequence goes on from NC_069001.1 coordinate 29,339,596, forward strand.
GCGGGCTCCTTTCACTTTCCGTCTACCAAATCCACTCACAAAGCTTTAGTCGACCCGAGGCTATAGTAGAAGACACTTGCCTAAGCTGCCACGCAGTGGGACTAAACCCGTAACCATGTGGTTGTTAAGCAACATACTTAACACACAGCCACTCCTGCGCCTAAATATATAAAATGAAACAGGATTATCTAAAATATTTACTGAACAGAAAGTTTTCATTCCAAATTTGTGCTCGTTTAATGAGGTAAGGATCAGCCTTATGTATTAGCCTTTTGATATGCAGTTCAAGTACAACATTATAATAGTGAATTGCTGAAATAAAAAAAAAACTCTTACGTAGACAATAATTGACGAGACCTGATTAGGTTATAATTACAAAGATTTCTGTTTTCTAAAATCGGCAGAGTTTGTTCGATATTTAAAGCAGCATCGTCAGTGAATTTACTCGAGTTGTTCGCCACAATACTTAGGTAACAGATATCTGCGTTTGAACCCAGATGAAGTCGACATTTAAGTGAACGGTGTATAATGATATTCGAATAACTTTTTAACGTGCAAATTTTCATGGAATATAGTGACCAAGTGAAATCTTAATGACGTTGTTCAGTTATGACTGAAAAGTAATCACTACATACGTTTCGAAGAATTGCAGAATATTCTTTCCATGTGGTATTGAATATTTATAGAAGTGAAGCTTAATATTCGAAATAGTTAAATATGCTATAAATTATACGTTAGTAAATATACTTGCATTAGAAACAATACTTAGGTAACGAATATCTGCGTTTGAACCCATCTAAGTGATCGGTTTATAACGATATTCAAATATGTTTTTAACATGCAAATGTTAATGGAATATTGTGGTTAAGTAAAATTTTAATGGAGGGTTCATTTATGACGGAAAAATAAACACTGTATATATAAGATGCCTAGAATTGCAAAATATTCTTCCCATACGGTATTAAATATTTATAGGAGTGAAACTTAATTTTTCAAAGAGTCAAGTATAATATAAATTGTACATTACCAAATATAATTGCATTAGAAACTAATAATCAATCTGGTCAAAATTTCTTTCCTAAAATCCGTTTTCTGCTCTACATATGAAATACTCATAAACGTATAAGGTAAGAAAATAGTTAGTCAAGCAATATATACTCTCACACACACACACATATTTATATATATATATATCTTTGTGTGAATGCTTATATAATTGCTTTTAATCACCTACTTAAGAACGCATACATGCACACACACACTATATATATATATATATATATATATATATATATATATATATATATATATATATATATATATATATAT
>NC_069001.1:29342185-29347047 GCF_001194135.2 Octopus bimaculoides
ATATATATATACATACAGATAGATATATATATATACATACAGATAGATATATATATATACATACAGATAGATATATATATACATACAGATAGATATATATATACATACAGATAGATATATATATATATACATACAGATAGATATATATATACATACAGATAGATATATATATACATACAGATAGATATATATATACATACAGATAGATAGATATATACATACAGATAGATAGATATATACATACAGATAGATAGATAGATAGATAGATAGATAGATAGATAGATAGATAGATATATAGATAGATAGTACGTCGTCATTACACATACACATACTTCAACGAAATGAATACCAGTGTTGCATTTCGTGCGAAGAAGTAATAAAATGTACTGTGTGTATAAGTTATTGGATCTAAATTGATTTACCTCTCTTAAAAGAGCGTTAGCAATAACAAGTTTGCCTCAATTTAATAATCTGTATGCATACAATGTTTAAAGTATTAGGGCAGCAGAATAAATATAAGGGACAAAACCATTAACATGAAATTTAGGTTTCAACGATATTGTATGTAAATGATGAGAATGAAATTAAAATATTCACGTGAGAAACTGTATTAAAATAGGATATGAAATTTTCAAAACTCATAAAATATTATACTTGGTTAACTATGAAAAGACCGACTATTCACGTAGTCATCAAATTTAGAATATATATTGTGTGTGAGCTATGAATTTTGTGGTAGATAATGTTATTTCACAAAATTTAATTGCATGACTTTCTGAAACTCTTAACGTTGATTTTGATGAGTAAGTGTATATTGCCTAAATTATTTTATCGATATTAAATTTTTTTCAGTTCGCCTGTTGTGTCACATTATGTAGCGTACTTCAACCAGACCAAAAAGAGAGGGCGTTTATAAGTGTTTTTCATTGACCTTTTTGTATAATCTTAAGAGAGTTCAAGCCGGTCGCTAAAGACACAAGACTTCGGGGATTTAGAGAGTTCACGGTGTTTGTAAATATGAGTTTGATTTGGTGTCTTGGATTCAAATGCAGCAATATTTGAATCAGACTATGTTATATTCTAAAAGTTTACGTGACGCAATTTCAAAAATATTGGGTGGATTTTTTTACCCATTCCTTCTTTTATTTAGTTTCCTAAGAGCCGAGATATTTGCTGTGAATATTGACAATAAATTACTATTTACGTTATTTTCAATAACAAAACCGTCAAGCTTGTTTGTTTGAAAACAATACACTCGAAGAATTATGAAAAGCAATGGAGGAGGTTCATACACACCTGGCGAAAATCAAAGCCGCAATTATAGTAAACATAAATGGAAAGAAATATACTGCAGCCTCTATTTGTAGAGAATATCTAGTAGTTAAAAGACGAAGAGAAAAAATAAGGGTGAAACCCACAGAAAACATTGTAGACTTGGGAATGAGGTTAAATAGCACGAAAGGAGATTTTGGAAAAGCAAATGCTATTATATAATGAAGATAGCGAACAAAAAGAAAAGATAAATCTCCAAAGGAAAGCATAACATCAGACACAAATGTTTACAGACTGCTTAAGAAGAGATAAGAAAACAATCTAAGACAAATTTTAGTCAATAAACCTAGACACCAACGAAATCTTAATCAGTATCAGAAAAGTCAGATTCTTCAGAAGAATGAAAGGAAATTTGAGCCACAGCTGAGCAATGGGAATGAAAATGAAATGAATGAGATACTAAATGCTGACGGGGCTATTACTTTTGATGATGTAGTTTAGGACAAAAGTGTTCAAAACAACAATGAAGTAGCGTCAGAGTTTTTCAGATACTATCGATTGGAATGCTTTCAAAATACGGACAGAAATGTAGCTCTCCATATGTCTTGAGTTATTCACTTAGCAAATATTTTCCACCGTTCTAGTTTAGCCGATGAAATCTCTAGTATTAGACAGATACTTCGCTTTTTTTGGGACACTGGAAAGATAAAACATATAATTGACAACGAGCGGATTAATATATAGTGATAGAAATGACAAAAGGGATCTTCTCTGAATCTGTAGCGGAAGTAATTTCTACTGTCATTATCGGCGAGTTTTTTTCGTTGAGTCATCTAAGCCTAAGTACCGGGATATCGGCTCCACAGGCCTTTTTGCTCCAACAGATAACATGACCTTGTGATTAGCCGAATTTGTTGTTCGTATTGGTCGGTTTCCTGTCTTCCAATCGTGTTGGCGCAACAGTATCATTTCGCATACGCCGAAAATTATTCAGCAGCCGTGGAAGCCTTTTGATCTCTATGAGAACGGCAGTTCTCGATTGTGCTAGGTCTTTGGCACACGCCACTGACTACACGTAACTAATCTCTGGCAACGATGTATCTGACACCAGCCAGTCTCCACTTTCATCTCCACAAGACGCTTTCTTACAACATGGCAGTATGAACACCACCACACGACCAACAGACCGACAGCTGCCTGTACACACCACCGAACAGTACATCAGTTTTGTCTACAGGATCAACAGTCAAGCCTGACCACGAAGTTTCTTACTCATCTATGTTGTAACCTGTTATATTAAATTATTGCCTTTATGGCAATGATTGTATTTATAACGGAGAATAAATCGTGGCTTACCAATACATTTTTATCTCACGTCGTATGTGATTTTTTTTTACATGTTCCTTACCTCCCACCTTCGTTAAAATTGGTGACCCGCGACGTGATTTTGCGACGTTCAAAATTATGATTGTCTCTACCTTATCAGTTCTATACATGTGAAAAACTCAGAATTTTTTTGTGCGGTTAACTTATCCATTTTGTCAATGACTTGCGGGGCCTATAACTATTGACCTCTTTGCGGCGAAGGCCTTTTCAGTTGTTCAGGTAAAAACTTGACGTCTATAACATCCTACCAACATTTTGGCAGTTCTCGGCATGTTTCATTGTATGTTACCTCATTGTTACTTAGCGTTATCTACTTCCTGAAAATAGCAGTCAAATTCCCGATAACATTCTCAGTAAGTGCGTAACATTTCGTGATGCTTTCTCATACCAAGATCAGCAATTTTCGTCACGTCCCTGCTTCTCTCGACCGGAGAATGGGGGTACTCTGACTTATCTTCAATTGCACGGCACCTTTCAGCCACTCTTGCTCCCGACTCCGACTACGCTTGCCATTAGCTTGCATGATAGCGTATTTAAGCAATGACAATCAGCAGCACCTCTCTTCGACTAGACGCCTTGTTACAACTGCCGTCACCCCGTTTGCATTCTTCAAACTGCATTCCATCCTTCGGAATTTTCACTGCGCCCCCTGCAATGAACACTTTTCTTCTACTGTGCCATTTTGTATTCTGCCATCTTCTTAACATGTCGCTTGTAGAGTAATTCTTTGCCATTTATTAAATTATTTACTAACAACTTAAAGGGGACTCTCCGAAAAGAATAAAAGTTTTGCGTGTTGGTACTTTCGAAAGAATGCCTTTACAAATTCTTCGCATGTTTTCACTTTTCACGACCCCTATTTCACATTGTTCTTGTTTTGGATTGTTAAATATTTTATTCATACATTTTTCACTGTCCAATATTTCTTGTTAAACGTTCATACATACATGCTTTCTGCCTCGTGCTCTCCACATCAATACTGAGCGTTAAATTTTGCATTTGATGACTGAAATGTTTACTTTCCATTCCTTTTCTTCTGCTTCAACAGATTTTGCACAATTATTTTGTCAATTGTTTTCAACTGTTTCTATACATGTTTGTACCTTTGTACCTTCAGCTACCTGTTTTCTTCTTTTTTTTCTCATCTGTTACCGGCGTCTTAACGCATATCACACATTTGTCTATGACAAATATTCTCGCAGGGGAGTAACTCTAGCAGCAGTGATTAATACTGTCATTATATGTGAGATGTTTTCGTTGCGAGTCTTTTAGGCTTAAATACCGGGATATCGTCTCCAGAGGCCTTTTCGTTTCAGCAGGTAACATGACCTTGTGAATAGCTGAATTTGTTGTTCGTATTGATCTGTTTCCAACCGTCCAATCTTTTTGTTGCAACAGTTCGTTTTTCCTTCCGCAGAAAATTAATCACCAGCCTTGGAAGCCTCCTGATCTCAATAAGAACGGCAGTTTTCGACTGCGCTAGGTCTTTGGCACACGCCACTGACTACACGCAACTGGTTTCTGGCAACAATGTATCTGACACCGGCCAGTCTCCGCGTTCGTCGTATGAACACCACACGACCAATAGAGCGATAGCTCCCTCTACGCATCACCAAACATTACGTCAACTTTGTCTACAAGGTCAACAGTCTAGCCTGACCACGAAGTCTTTCACATTTTTGTTGTAACCTGTTATATTAATTTATTTCCTTTGTGGCGATCATTGTATTTTATAACGGAGAATAAATCGTCGCTTACTAATTCATTTTCATCTCACGTCGTATAGAATTTTTATAATTCCCTTATTTCCCATATTTTAGACCAATAGTTCCAAAATTCTTCACAGTGGTAACAAAACCCTTTTGTTTAAATGAATTATCCTACAGACCCCTTTGGATATGCTTATCATTATGCATAATATATTAATGAAGTTTGGAATTTAGTCTACAGACCTTCCAGTACGACATTTGTGGAACACCCGAAGTCCGCATGTCCCAGGTTGGGACCCACGGTTTTAGACCATAATAGAATTATAATGTTGCAAGGGAAAAAAATATTGCAAAGAGATGAAGGATATTTCATTACCTACATGTAACGTACTGAAAACCACTTTCATATTCATAAATATCTACCTCTCAATTTACTCATCGTACTTGGTTGGTCTGTCTGCCTGTCTCTCTCTCTCTCTCTCTCTCTCTCTCTCT
>NC_069001.1:29347176-29348772 GCF_001194135.2 Octopus bimaculoides
TATATATATATATATATATATATGGTTTGTGTGTGTGTGTATATGTGTATATATGTGGGGAGGGGGGTAAGTTTTTCTGTTTGCATATATAGAGCTCTGAAATAAATCTAGCAGAAGTAATGCAGGATTGCTAGAGGCTTGGATTTGGATAAAAAAAAGAACAACTGCTTATTCAATACCACACATAAATAAAAAGGAGTATATATTTATGAATCATTTTTTTCTTTAAGATAAAATAAATGGTCGCCTAGAGGAAATCCTAACCGATTGTCAATGAGGATAAGAGATAGCTTGAAACAATAGAAAACGTTCGGAATCAGCATTCGGTGAAAGAAAGCCGATATAACAGATTTCATACTTTCCCTCAATCGAGATAGAGAGGAGTTTATGCAAAATATTTCTGAAAATTATGCGTTTAGTGTGTGTTGTACTTTTTTTGTGTGCGTAAGTGTATATTCATTTTTCATAATATACACCAACATCCGCACGTATGTCTGTTATGAATTTCCGATGATGAAGACGATATATTTTATTTTCATATTAATGAATGTCATAAATATTAATATAGCTCGCCTCATATTTCGGAAATAAAATATGATTGAAGTTGACAATTACCTGTTAAAATAAGGGCAAAAAGTATTTGCTCAGAATCTTTTCTAATTGTTGTATAGAGCCTGAAATTTTGCCGGAATCGTAGTCTATTGCATTTCCCCAGAACATTAATGATACTTAACCCATTAGCTCCCATAATTTTATTAACTGGAATTTCTTATGGAAGTTTGATTTCTAGTATAAAACAGCCTTAGAAACACGCTGGGATGATGAATATAACATTTTAAATAGAAATAAGCGAGATATTGGGTGAAAAATTAGTAAACGTCATTTTAATATTAGAGAAATATATCTTGTAGATATAGCAAAAAGGTTAGATATGTGTAAATATTGACAGATAATTACGAAATTTGTAATTTTTAAGTGATCTCATATGAGATCACCGGTAGGTAATGGGTTAATTTATCGACAGTGAAACATGGAGAGTAATTTAAACTACGGCTGAGTTAGAACACGAAACGTAAAATCAGAGGAAATGCCACACTTTTGCCTGATGTGCTGACGATTCCGCCCACACATTGCTTTCTGTTTCTCTAAATATAATACACGCAGAAAGTACTTGTAAATTCAGACAAATTATATATATATATATATATATCTTTTTTCCTGCTTTTTCTTCGTTTTTCTTTTCTGTGATATATAGGTTATTTGTGTCTAGGTTAAAGTAGGCATAATAAAATACTTCTGTTCGTTTCTCAGTACTTTTATGATACCGAACAGCTGTTCCTGAACATAAAGTATTGTGAGAATTTTGGATAACCAATAATCATCCAGAATTTTATTTTTTTTCATATTTATGTATCTACTTTTATTTTTTCTCAAGCATATAGGAGCAGGGGTGACTGTGTGGTAAGTAGCTTGCTTACCAACCACACGGTCCCGGGTTCAGTCCCACTGCGTGGCACCTTGGACAAATGTCTTCTGCTATATACTCGGGCCGACAAAAACCTATATATATGTATATATATATATATATATATATAT
>NC_069001.1:29348796-29353199 GCF_001194135.2 Octopus bimaculoides
TGTGTGTGTGTGTGTGTGTGTGTGTGTGTGTGTGTGTTTGTTTGAATGTGTTTGTCCCCCACCCACCATCAGTTAATAGCCGATGTTGGCATGTTTACGTCTCTGTAAATTAGCGGTTCGGCAAAAGGGATCGGAAAGAATAAGTACTCGATCTACAAAGAATAAGTCGATTTGTTTAACTTAAAGGGGTGCTCCATCATGGCCGCAGTCAAAATGACTGAAACAAATAAAAGAAAAAAAGAATATCAATGTTCACACATGGTAGGTTTCCTAAACTATCAAACGCACGAGTCTTTTCGTGTTAGTGAGTTCGATACCATCTGCTTACATTTCCACTTATTAATTTTCTTTTATAACTGTGATGTTTCTTAATTGTTACGGATTACGGTGTTCTTTCTTGAAGTTCTTAATCGAACAAATCGTCCCAGTATATATATTTAAGTGGGTACATACTTTATCTGCCTCTTTTAGTGTACCACTAAATTATTTTAGAATTTATCGATTATCACCAGAGAGAAAGGTTTTTTGCTATGACACTAAAAAAAATTTTAACTGCGACCCATATGAACACACGTATAAGCGTCTGCGTGAATTGTAAGTCAAATTCAACAACACCGAAAAATAACGTCAGTAAAATTAATTTAAAATTAATTAGCTACTCCTGAAATAGGAAATATAATATAGATAATATTTTTGTTTTCGGAACACTCCAAAAATATAATAGTGCAAACAGATATTTTGGATAAAAAAAATTCAAACTTACCGCCACTTTGTTCCAACATTTCAGCTAGCTAACTCAGGAATAATGGGATTGCTCTTGTTCGTGTCAGAAAGTGGAACGAGGCTAGCAACAATTCTACACTAACAAAGAGACAGAGAGGGGGTGTCACGTGATCTTCTCAAAGCAGAAGTACGAGACACTGAGAGGGGGGAATGGGAGGAGAATTAGATATGAAATACGAAGATATGTTCTGTATTAGAAAGTATTGTCAGAGGTTCGATATTACTGCGTTAAAGACTTAGTAGGAATTCATTAACTATTTAGCAAATACATAGAATTTCCTGAAATTGAAAGGGGTCTATACAGGACTGATGCACTTTTCACCAAGGGAAATATATGGAATCTAGAAATAGAGAGGCTCTGGAAACGACTTTGAACACTGGGACTTTCCATGTCAACAAAGCAGGAACATAACTCTTTCAACTTTCTTGATGTTACTTCAGATTTAAATGCTAGGATATATAAGCGTTATAACAATTTAAATACGAACGTTAGATACATAAATAAAAAAAAATAATAGTTACCCTAGATGTATAACACAATCAGTAATGAGAACTTTTCTACGCGCATTTATAGCCTGTAAACAAAACGAGAACTTTTATAATTTATCCCTGGAAAAGGCAGGGGATATAGGGAGAAATTAAAATCCTACAACAAGAAGAAATGAATCAATAAATGGAGTAAGAAGGCCAATCATAACAATAAAGGTAGTATACTATATGACTGGAAAACATGACTAATAGCCAAGTAAGGACAAAGTATAGTTCTAAGGATAGGAATTTTTAGCATTTGGAAAATAACCGTAGAATACGAACTAATTTGTAGGTAGGTAGGAATATTGAAGAATTAGTGCCACATCAGGTATCAAGAAACTCAGATAGTAATCGAAACATACCTCACACATCTAAAGGAGTTTACCACTATGAGCACCAGCTTAGAAGAACTAACAAATAATTAAGCCATACCAAAAATGTCTCTACTAAAAATATCTCTAGTAATGTGGAGTGGTGTATAATTCCATTCGGACAGCAAATTCTTTTCCCTGCTTCCATGTTTTTTCCGGCAAATACTTGCCAGGGATTAATAAACATAGCAAAGACTTCCAACTAAAGTAAACAATGTGAGACTCGCATTTTTTAACAACGTAAACCTCGCACAAATCATCACACCACACAACGTGAATAAGCTCAGTAATTTACACGAGAAATATATATATATATATAGTGTGCCTGTGGAAGTGTGTTTTGTATTTGTCACCTCCACCCCTTATAAAGTAACGTTGCTTTGTTTATGTTCCTATAACTTACAGGTTCGACAATAGTGACCGATTAAATAAGAGTAACCCACGTAAAATTACGACCTAAGTACATGAGTGAATTTCCACTAAACACTTTAAGGTGGGGCATCTATACGACCACAATCCAATTCATGAAACAAGTAAAAAAAAATTAAACTTAGCGACTTGAATATACATCCAGTTTACGTGTATCCAGAGTAATTGGTATGTACATGTTTATGTATTCCTCCACTTTCTCAGTAGACGGGTACAATTTATATATCTCTTAGAAATGATGTTTCAATTTGACCTACGTCTTATCACGAGGAATATTTATCACATCCACTTAACCCTACACAATCAAAACACTTGAAAAATGTATTAAAACGACGTATTTTTTTTTTCTGTATATTTATGAAATAAGATCATGCAATTATAGATATGCTATGTAATTTCATTTATGCATCAGATAATATTAGAATCTGAAACGTGTTTTGATATGAATGCGGCGTACTATGTGTAGAGCGTAGTAAAGATAGGGGAATGGTTTTTATGCAACAACTTTTTATTGCAATAACTGAAAATTTAGAGTGACATTGCAAACGGAAACTGATTGACAGATGAGATTATTGTTTACATTACTTGTCAAATGAAAGTAATGTACATTTGAAAACGAAGCTGTAAAGTACAATATCAATGACCTGAAGGATGTCAATATGATTTTATTTCTTTAACACTAGACGTGATCATAATTCATATGAACCATACTTTCAAGTATGATTTTAGAGGCTGTTACAAGTAGTTCACATATCACATGTTTCAAATTTCACTCTAAATGAATGTAGCAAAACAATGAATTCTCTTGAAATATAGCTTGGAAGATATAATGAATAAATAACATATTTTAGCTGTGATCCGCATACATATTGAACTTATATAAAAGATTCACTGCTCAAGACGGTTAAGGTTGTGAATGAAGTGTTTCCTGTATGACTAATGAATTATATATGACAAGATTGACATCACATCAAATAGCAATCCTAAGACCAATACATAACCAAATAAACAATAACCAACAACAATTTTCGCAGCACTTTCACATTTTCATTACAAGTAATATCGAAGTCAAATTTTGGCAGAAGGCCAGCGTCTTCGTAGAGAAAGGCAAGTCAATTACATTGAACCCAGTTACCTGCTGGTACTTAATTTATCGACCCCTACATGATCAAATGCAAAGTGAACAGCGGCGGAACTTTAATTTAAAACGTGAAGACAGACGAAATAGGGTTATTATCAACGCATCAGAAATAAACATTGTATTCTTTATGATTTCGAAAATTAGCTTCCGCTTTATAAGCATAAGGCGTGTTAAATCCCTCCTCTCGTTAACTACTGACTCTATTACATTGTTCTTATATATCTGATTGTGGGTAAGAGGCCGCAATATTAAGGGATATTTTTTTAGAGATAAAGAATTCTAAATTTTCGTTACCATGTTATAGGCGATACAATACTTTATTTTTTTCTTCGCCATGAACGATTATTTTTCTGCAAACATTTTAGTTACGTTGATAATAAGCAATAATGAATTACTTTACAACTCAAGTTCTGCAAACTACTTCCAAAACAAACAAAAAAGATTTTAAATGAATATAAGATAATAATCTGCAACGCCAAATTGTCTCTTACTAGTGGATAATGTGATTGCTTGTATTATTTTATAAGATTATACATCCCCACTTCAATTACAAGTAACGTTTAGATCAATCGCTTTTTTTTTTTATATACGAGTAAAATTATCTAGATAAATAATAAAAAGTTGTTTTACAAACATGTAACAAAAATGTATGAGCATAATATTAAGTCGTCTCGTTTATAATCTAAATAGAAAAGGCGTTTAATTAACCCAATAAATGTTTTGAAATAATCCAATAGTAGACTATATATATAGTATTTTAATGAACATATTTCGAATGTTATAACATATACCAAGTACAAACATATATATGAGAAGGAGAATTTAGTGAGAATTACGATGACATAAAACTACAGCGACTTTTTGAAATGTTATTTCTCTCATACAGACTAATCTACTGAACACTACCATGCGGAGAAAAAGTTCTCTGGCTGTTTCTTCCTTGTCAATGCTTGCTGAATAGATATGTGATATTGCGAGGGGTGGTATTATAGATATATGGGGGTGGTATTATAGATATATAGGGGTGCCTTTCAATTTGCATAATGTAACGAACTAAAATGAAATTTTGAGATTTATATTAATGATGTGCTAACACATAGAGGTATCTTTAATATTATATATATATATATATATATATATATATATAT
>NC_069001.1:29353493-29355584 GCF_001194135.2 Octopus bimaculoides
TATATATATATATATATATATATATATATATATATATATATGTGTGTGTGTGTGTGTGTGTGTATGTGTATGTGTGTGCGTGTGTGTGTGTATGTGTGTGTGTGTGTGTGTGTACATACATATGTATATATAGGCGTGTGTGTGTGCATATATCTATATATAAATATAGAAGTCCAAACGTGTATATTTTTAAATACGTATATACATATATATTTACATACATATGTGTATTTGCATGTGTGTGCGTGTTTGAGTATCTGTGTACAGTAGTAAAAGTATATTTGGAAAGTTAGTCGTCATATTCAACAAGAACAAAATATTTGTACCTGTTATTTTTGGTGAACGTTACAAGTGAATGAATACTGCCTCACCATAAGCAAAGATGACCCGTTCTCGTGTACAGACTGCTTGTGTCTGAGAATGACGCCAAATTAAATAATTAGATAAAATAATATAATTTATATGAACATATATGAATCACTGCAATATTAAAGTATAAGTGCTTTTTTTTTTCCTTTCATATGAATGGCAGCATTACAATGAAACAATATACTTATAATGTGGTTTACAGAAAGGCAAACATACGAGAATAGGTAGATAACCATTATAAACGTGGCAATCACTTCTAAAATACAATAATGACTTAGATTTACACAAGGTATAATTATTGAAACAGTCGCAGATATTACATAAACTTGAGCTAACATTGTATTCATGTTATATATTGGTCTCTAGATATGTCTGTAATTTAACATTACCACCTTAGAACCACGTGAGAAATAAAAGATGATGTGGCTGCGATGTATTAATAATCGATAGAAGGACGTTGTTTTTATGTCATAACCACAAGAAAAAAAGAGTAGCTATTGTATACTACCGGATAATTATAAGTGATCTGAACGAAACGAAAATACAGTAAAATGTTATAAAATGATCAAATTGACTGACCAATAGTTGGCGAGGAGCATTCGCCACTGAAATGACTAACAACAAAGAAATAATTGCAAAACAATCCGAAAGGGTGGCTGGTGTGCTGGAATTATCAGACGAATTATAGCACATATTTCAGTGGTTTCTTCTGAGAAATTAAAACATTGAATAATGACGAGATCTGCAAGGAAAGACGATAATAAAAATAATAATAATAATAAATGCGCCCTTTTAAAGCCTAGCCAGGTTCATGGGCCCGGTTTCCCGATTTCTATGGCGTATGTGTTCCCCAGCTGGACGGGACTCCAGTCCATTGCAGCGTTCCTCAATTTTGTCAGCTGAGTGAACTGGAGCAACGTGAAATGAAGTGTTTTGCTCAAGAACACAACGCGTCGTCCGGCCCAGGAATCGAAACCACAATCTTACGATCATGATGCTGACACCCTAACCGCTAAGCCACGCGCCCCCACTGCAAGGAAAGACGATAGCTACAAAAAATACAAACTTCAAGATTCTACAATATCAATGTAAGTTGAAAATTAGGAGCTAATGAGTGAAAAATATGAATATAAGGTATGTATTTTTAAAAATTAAGTACAGTAGTACAAATAAATAAAACAATATTCTTTAAAAGGGAGCCGAGGTCAAATTGGATTGAAAAGAAAATACCTTGGGAATGTAATTCGTGTAGTTTGAACATTCCAAACATAATTAAATCTAATAAAACAACAGAACGCACGTTTTGTTTCAGTAAATCTAACGGATATTGAAGTGTGAATAATTAAGGAATCTAAGCAAATATACGAAATAGAAACAAAATGCGTAACCATTCAATGAGATTTGATCTGGTCAGAATATATATAAAAAACTGATACACGTTTCTAAATAATACGGTCTAAAATCTCGTAAGTAAACACATAGAAATATTTTCAGTATACATATAGAAGAAAACGGCAATGGTAACAGAGATATTTAAATATAATGATATAATATATTTAGATGTCAGCCTAGTTACACACACACACACACACACACACACACACACACACACACACACGCATATATATAAATAATTGCAAATGGATAAGAGCATCAATTTAATAGTCATTATTAAGGAATCACATTAAATAATCATTTATATACACATAGATATATGGATAT